>NC_059224.1:19176104-19428604 GCF_020615455.1 Coregonus clupeaformis
GTATGGGTTTGCGGTAACAGCTGCAATTAAATGCTCATTAGGACTTGGGAGCTCGTTTGTCACCATCCCACTGGGATCCACTTAGTATTTACCACAATTAGAGAGAGTGCGAGAGAGGGGGGAGAGAGAGAGATCCACCTCATTGTCTCTTATAGATGAACATAATATAATACAATACCGTACCATCATCATGTCTGCACTGGCCATTGGTGGATGTTGGCAGGCTGAGGCTTGGCTAGTTCAGCCCCAGATAGAAGCTCCCCGACTGGGGCAGGCCAGCTCAAGAGGTGGCCTAGAAAACTGAGTAGGTGTGGGTGAGTGTGTATGGCACTATATATGGCCTGGATACAGGAGGCGCAGAGAGATGACCAGGGGACGAAGGGAAGGAGAGAAGGAGGGACAGAGGGAAGGAGAGAAGGAGGGACAGAGGGAAGGGGAGAAGGAGGGACAGAGGGAAGGGGAGAAGGAGGGACAGGGGGAAGGGGAGAAGGAGGGACAGAGGGAAGGGGAGAAGGAGGGACAGAGGGAAGGGGAGAAGGAGGGACAGAGAGAAGGAGAGACAGAGGGAAGGAGAGAAGGGGGGACAGAGGGAAGGAGAGAAGGAGGGACAGAGGGAAGGAGAGAAGGAGGGACAGAGGGAAGGAGAGAAGGAGGGACAGAGGGAAGGAGAGAAGGAGGGACAGAGGGAAGGAGAGAAGGAGGGACAGAGGGAAGGAGAGAAGGAGGGACAGAGGGAAGGAGAGAAGGAGGGACAGAGGGAAGGAGAGAAGGAGGGACAGAGGGAAGGAGAGAAGGGGGGGTGAGGAGTATTTTTAGCCGTGTGCCCTAGCACACTTATAACCAGGATGTGATTTAGGACCAGGCTCCTAACATGGCTTTAATCACTGCTCATAAATAGGCCTCTTACACTACAACACTTAGCTACTGTAGAAAATATTATACTAGGCCTATTCATACAGTCACAGGTCAGAATTTGAGTGTTGCCCAAAAGACACGGTTATAAATCACACACACACAAAAATATTTTTTTTGCTTTCTGAAATGTATTTAGTTGACCTGTGTCTGTGAAACCAGCCCTAAGTGTCATCCTCCTGAGGGGTTAGAAATCTGACCTTGGCTGAGAAAGCAAAACCAACACCTCTGACTACCGCTCAGTGTGTCCACCTTTGGATCCAGAGAGGGAGAGAAAGAACAGGACAGGAAGGAGAGACCTGCAGGGCATCATAAAAATGGGACATATTTGCCTGACTCTAGTTTAGAATGCTGCAGCTAGAGAACACTCACTGCCAGGGAACTTCCAGAACACATTCATTCATATCACACACAAACTATACACACAAACTCCAACCATGCAGACGTAAGAGGCTATTTATACACCACTTCCTTTTATTGACCCAGTTCATTGTTCAGGCCACATCTGGTGAGGGCTGAGGGCACAATGGACAGGCCACAACACTGGCCACACCCACACTTCTCCATCATTTCTCTGTCTTACGCTCTCCATTGCTCCCTCCCTCTCTCTCTCTCTCTACCACACACACCACACACACATCTGTTGGGTTCCTGCTGCACAAAGAGCCAGACAAGCCAGCATTCACAGATATCCCCAGCTATTTGTCTCGGCTGCACTGACAAACTCCAAAAGCGGATGCCACCTGTTACATACTGACACTGACCATTCACTGTCGTTCCCCTTCTCTCGCTCCGTCTATCTCTGTCTCTCCCTGACACACACATACACACCACACACAGCTAAGCAGTGGCTAGTATTAGTACAGTAGGATACCTAGCTAAGTGCCACAGATGACAGTTGTTTATACCCCCAGTCTGTTTCATATCAGTGAATATTACAGGATGTCAGTTTAAGCCTTTAAAAAGCCTCCCGCAGCTTAGCCTTCACCTAGGGGGACACACACATTTACTACAGGGTACACAGTCACTATGCAAATACATACGTGTACAGCCGGGCACACGCACAGATGTAAAGCACAGTGAATGTGGAAACACCAGCCATTAGCAAAAAAAATGTCATCCACCCCGGTTCACCCCCCACTCTGTGTCATTTCCTTTGAGAGGGCAACTGCCCCAAAGTGGCCCATGTGGGGTAAACACCAGGGTCATTATGACTGCCAGGGGTGGGACAGGGTCTGAGTACAGATTTGTAAAATCTCTGAACTCCCCACCAACCAAGTACCTACCCACCTCAGTAAATGAGTGCTGTCTTTAGGCATGTCACAATGCTTCCGATACCCTCTAAGGCAGTGTTTCTCAATCCTGTTCCTGGGGACGCAAAAGGTCGCACATGATTCAACTGATAAACTCATCATCAAGACTTTGATTTGAATCAGGTGTGTGAGTGCTAGGGCTAAAACTAAAATGTGCACCCCTTTGTGTCCCCAGGAACAGGACTGAGAAACACTGCACTAGGGACCTTAACACCAGATTTAGGATCAGCTCTGCCAACTTCAACATCAGCTCTCTTCATTGCAAACTTAACCTCAACGACTATGAGCAGAACAAGTCAAACAGGCCCTAGATCAGCTGTTGAGGGAATACTGTACGTACACACCACCCTTGGGAACCTTCCCATCTAGCACCACAGACACCATTAGTGTTTCATGGTGATACTTTGCTAGGCTGGCAATGCAGAAAGGGCTGCTGTTTTTGGCCCCATAAATGTTTCTGCCTCCCCCGTACAGGAAATGGTCGTTCGTATACGCAACAAATAAACGCTGGGTGTGTCTGAAATGGCACCCTATTCCCTATGTAGTGCACTATACTTTGACCAGGACCCATAGACGGGTCTCTGGTCAAAAGTAGTGCACTATGTATGGAATAGGGTGTCATTTCGGATGAAGCCGCTGTGTATTTCCTGTCCTCAACTGAGAGTGTTTTTCGGTCCATTGTTTTTTTTGTAGTGAATATTTCAATGACAACAATGTGTTTGAGTCTGAGGCATGAAAAGTGATGTGATACATTCAGGGATATGCTACATCTTTTCTCTTCAAAGTCGTACTAAAAAACATTGAGTTTGAGTTGATATTTAGGCATAATGTGTAACAGTCTTATCAGTTGAGCCAATCCACTATAATAGTTCCAATTTAGGCACTGACTAGCGGAACTCATGAGTCCCTTTTTCCATAAACAACACTGAAACAACCACAGAGCTGGGTGTCAAACACTAACATCTAGTCAACATCAGGGTTGTGTTCAGTAGGCTCATATTGGACAAGTTGGATAGTAGGCTACCTCCCCGTTTCAAACTGCTTTTTCTGGATACGGCCCAGGGCCATACATTTAAAACACGTTCATTTGACATGTTTCAACTGACATTTCTGGTGCACAAATGTAACCGGAAATTCAAGTTTGAACAAAAACGCAATAAAACAATATCATGAATACAGCTATGAAAGTATAAAGCAGGTGTTTAGCCAAAGAGGGGTTACATGCAACAGCTCCAACACCACAGAGACGCCAAACCTCCATCTCTGTGCTAATCCTCTGCTTATCTCTTCATAAACACCGTTACAGACCAGCTACAGCCCAGTGTTCTGAGGGTTACTGGACCCCTGTGCCGTAGTGAGGGGGTTTCCAGTCAAACACACAAAGCCATCAGGCAGGGGGGAGAGAGGGGGTGAGGGAGGGATTTAGGGAAGGGGGTTGGCGGGGGCAAAAGAAAGTGAGAGAAACAGCTGCTGAGTGGTAGAGGGGGGTGAAGGGGAAGCCAAAGGAAAAAAGGAAAACAAGAGGGGGGGGTTCCTCTCTTTCTTTTCTCTGTGAAATAAATTACTTTTATGTTTGTGTCCCGTCTAGGATACTTTAGTAAGGGTGACCAACCCCCTCTTGGAACACTCTAGCCCCCAGCATACTGTCACAAACACATTCAATACAATCACATGTTCTGAGAAGCACAAGTGCAACTCATAGCTAAGTATCCTCTCCAGAACATACTGAAAACAGCATCTTGAAAATTAAATTGTTTACTTTTTTTAAATCCAGACGACAGTGCACATTTCATATTATCACATTCCCAGCTCTCAAAGATACACTACATGTCTACATTGAATCCCCCCTCCCATTAAGTATATTCTATTCCCTTCTCTGTGGAATGTTCCTTATTAGAATGCTGGTGTCACTCCAGAGTCGGGACACGCACAGCGCTGACAGATCTGCTTAACACGGAGATGGTGATGACAGCCCTACACTGCCTTTTAACATGAAACCAGGAGGAGGAGGAGGTACAGGTGGGACCCTCACCTTTACCCCCGTCTAAACCTGGAATGTTCCTTTACATGTATGGTACACCACAACAGGGCCTTCAGGGATTCCATATTAGTAGTAGAATGCACATTTATTACTTCGAAGGGGCCGGTCGAAACTTACGCAATTGTTACCCGAAGAAAATGGGAGAGGGTCATGCTTTTTCAATTTCAGTCAGGGGCAGGTTTTTTTTTTAGGCGAGGATCATGTAATTTGTAAGCGATTAAATGTCAGTATTTGTCAACATTTTGGAATTTACGTATTGAATAAAAAAATACAAACCGAAATTAGCCTACATCTCTGCAGTTTACAGCCCTAGACAATAATTGTGCACTCACTTGATAACAATAATACTTTCCTCATTGCACTGTGTTGTTGTAGCCTAGGTAGAATAATGTTTTTGTCTAAAAACATAGGCCTTTGCATGCCCGACTGCTGCAGAGCGCAGCCTGGAGGAATGCACAGCTCTACCATTTCATAACCTAACTTTTTTTCTTACACTTTCACAGGTAAATATTTATAGCCCTAATATTTAACTAATTAGTGGCCTAATATCTAGCTAATATTTTGCTTATTCGGCTACACAACTCTCGCCTCGCTCTTCTAGGCTATAGGCTACAAACACAAGCATCCGCTATTCCTCTTCTCCTGAAGTCCCAGGAAAAGCTATAGGCTACAAAAGCTATATGCTACAAAAGCTATAGGAGATTAACTTTTTTGCCATTTTTATACTAGGCCTACTAGGCTTTTCGTAGAGAAGCAGGCTGCTCTTACTAATAGCTGAATGTAAAATAGGCCAAATGAACTGCCGGGGAAAGTTGCGGAGAGAGAGTGCATCACTGGCCAGTGATAATAACATTGTTGCACTTGTGTAGCCTATTGAAATGGTTGCACATGACAGACTGAGGAGCACAGTGAAAAATATCCAAACGAATTGACATCCATTCGAAAAATGGAAATCGCTTGCAAACCACTTGAGCAACATGTAAAAGATGCGCAGGCTATACCGCGTTTGTTGTTGAATTTCTACATTTAATTTAAATATGAGTTTCTAATATAATTTTTTTCATTAGGCTACATGTAGCCTACATTGAAGTATTATTTGCAGTTGTCACTATGACAATGACCACACCCTGAAGCACTAAATGATCTGTGTTACCACCTTATTAATAGGCCTACAGTGTGAAGTAGGATCAGTTGATCAGTTGATTGACAGTGTAGGCTACTGTAGAACGATACATTTTCCTCTAGTGTGTATGCTCGCCATTGTTTTATACTCATGTATAATTTATCGTTATAGTTATCGTCCTTGGTGTGGATTGGCCCTTAAAGCTTAAATTGGTAAATGCCGCCTTCTAGCGGATAACATGAATATGGTATGAATACAGCAGTGGTTCTCAACCACGGGTTGATTTGATAGAAATCACGACTGCAACATTGATAGCCTACTAAAAACGGATTTAATATTCCCTGCTATTTTGTTTTAATTATCATTTTGGAGGGGGAGGGTTACACATTTGTTTTTTCAAACACTCGGGGAGGGCCAGGTAAAAATATATTTTCCTCAGGGGGAGGGCCAGGTAAAAATATATTTTCCTCAGGGGGAGGGCCATCCATTTTCATTTCTTAGAGGTCAGATTACCTCCAAATATCCCTCAATATAAATAACATCCAGTCCCTAAGAACCGGTATAAAATGTTTAGGTAATATAGTAGGTGTTACGTATTGTACGCGTGTTAAAACGAGTGTGCGACGGGTAAAACAAGTGTGTGTGCTAAAAAAGTGTGTGCGTTAGGTAGGCCTAGTCTAAACCCCTATCCATCTAGCAGACAGACAGCTGGTGTGACCTGGGGGGTGACAGGCCTGGTCTTTTTGTTTGGTACTGTAGCCCTGAGCACTGTCCAAATACAGCTGCATGGATCCCACTAACCAAACCAAGCATCGCCACAAAACACTCAGCAAAAAAAAGTACAGAAAAACAGAGGGGAAAACAGGCTTGCAACAGGAGAGCCAAACAGCAAACCTCCACACCCCACTTTGTTTAAGAGGCTACTCTCCCCCTTTCTCTCCCCTCACCCTCTCCCCTTCGCTTTCCCCCTCTCTCCTGGCAGGGTACTTCAAATTTATATTAAAATGACAGGTTGCCAAAAATAGTGCAGTATGTGTAGACATAACAGGAGTGATGGAGGCCAGACAAATACAGGCCTTATGGACAGCAATGTGGGGGGAGATAGCGAGAGAGAGAGAGACCGAGAACCTTCACATACTGTAGGCCAGAGCTTTTAATCAGATACCTGGGCCCCCTACATCCTGTGGTGTCAGTTAGATTTCTCAAATGATTTTTGTACCAGGGACCAGCAAGCTATGGTTCCTGCTTGGGGACAGAGCAGACTAAACTATATAGGTTTGAACCATAAATTGATGGCTTGGGGGGAACATGACAAGTGGGTTTATTATGTCTGGTCAGTTCCAGCTTATGCGTAATAACATGAAAACAATCAAAACAAGACTTTCCATTGGATCAAACCAGCTTGTGATGGTCAAGATCCCTGATAACCCCATCTCCGCAGTCCACTCTACCACTAACCGCTTCATCCCACGGTCTGTTCAGGTCTGGGTTAATATTATTGAGACAAAGGAATGTGTTCTCCCCACAACATTAAAACACACATAGTTTCCCAGTTTGACTTCAGCTACAACTGATAAACTTAGAACGCTGGAATCTGCTCTACTTGCATAAAAATAACACTAGTCGTATGGGGCGATTCCACGGCAGGGTATTTTTTATTTTTTGCCCCATCTCAGATTGTTCTGGCAATTCTAACATAGAAACCTCATTGGGAGGAAGGATGTTTGACATGCTTTTTACATTTGTATCACAAACAATGAGGAAATAATGCTGAAAGTAGCCATTTAAGGCCCTTAGACCTATACATGCCTCTTATAAGACACTATGAACCGTGAACCATACATGATACAGACAACATCTTGGTGTCATTATGCTCCTTAGAGTGTGCTCTAAAATAAGGAGTATGTCTAGATTCTGAAATACAATATTTCACATTCATTTATTCAACATAAAACATAATATCTCAAAAGTACCTTTTTTATTTATTTTTTATTTTAAGACATTGTTTGGAACAACAAGTACATCCATTTTTTAGAGTGGGCTCTCTACTAATTTTGAAGTTATGATAAATGTTATGAGCACAACCAACACAGTGAATGGGAAAATGGATTCAAAGGGACCTCCCTCTGCTGGTGATTTGCTGAATGTGCAATGCTAAAGGAGGGCTGTGATTGGTTATTGACCTATATTGTCAATATCTATGTATAAAATGGGTCATATCTTCAAAAGTACCAGAAAGCCCACTCTGGAAATTTTACGTGCTTGAAGTCTTCTTCCCGATGAAGTTTCTATGTGGGAATTGCCAGAACAATCTGAGTTACCGAAAACACTTTTGGGCTATGCTGGCATGGAATCGCACCATGGGAACATTCTCCAACTGACAGTCCTGTCCAGTGGGGCGATGACCCCTCTCTCTAGGTCAGATCTGATTGGTCATTAAATAGCCATAAAACAACTACTTAACATGATGAGGCCAAACCGATAGGCCCCATAGGGATTGAGTTTAATCATTGGTAAGAATGGGTCTTGAGAACTCCGCAGTGTGGAATATGTTTGCCATTCTGTGGACACAAATATAAAAATGTCTGTTTAATGACTGTTTGTATTATCATACACAAATGTTTTATTAGGAATGTTTGTGGATTAAAATAGCGTGTTGTGGGTATGTAACTGGACTAGGATGGGGGGCAGGTTTTCAGTGGGAAAATGGTAGAGAGATGGCATGAGACTCAAGCGTTGAGTACAAAGGGTGTCTTTTCACAAGCGAACATCTGAACAGTGCGGATCTCAAAGAGACATTTAATTGGCTTAAGCTGCTGTGTCAAATCCTATCGCCTGACTAACACAGACAGACACACACACCAGATGGGTGTTAAACTTCAGCTGTCTGTGCCAACCTTCAACATATCTAAATGTATGCCTAGGATGGGCATTGCTGGGGGGGTCCGGGGGTAAATTAATATAGGGGAAATACTGCACACACACACACAACCACACACACAATTAGAGTGTCTATAGGCCCGCCATGTTTCATGCTCAGGCAGAGAGAAGTAGAGGTAAATTACAGGGGTATAACTCGTCCCCCTGACAAGCACTCACTGTTCTGTACAGGACAGGGGGCCTCCTATAGTGGGAGGAGGGGGGCAGAGGTGGAGCGCTGTACAGGGGTTAAGAAAGACATCCCAAACCCTCAGCCCTGTGGCGTACCTCCCTCTCCCTCTCACACACACACACAGAGATACACACAGATGCACCAGTACATTGAAACAGAACACAGCTCTGTTAGCCAGTAGGCATGGCATGACATGGTTTGAACGGAGCAGGATCCCTTAATTAGTGACAACAGAACAAGGGAGCTGTACAAGACCTGTATGTGCATGCCGAACAGACACACACTCTTTCTCTCAAATATGTCAGGCCTGGGTTTATCCTCCAACTTGTAAAATTACATGTTAACATGTTAGACATGTCCTAAGTTAAGTCCACTGTACTACCACCTGTATAGTAGGCTAACTGGCCATCAACAGACCAGCCATCCTATGCTATTCATACAGTACCAGTCAAAAGTTTGGACACACCTACTCATTCCAGGGTTTTTCTTAATTTTTTACTATTTTCTACATTGTAGAATAATAGTGAAGACATCAAAACTATGAAATAACACATATGGAATCATGTAGTAACCAAAAAAGTGTTCAACAAATCCAAATATATTTTATATTTCAGATTCTTCCAACAGCCACCCTTTGCCTTGATGACAGCTTTACACACGCTTCGAATTATCTCAACCAGCTTCATGAGGTAGTCACCTGGAATGCATTTCAATTAACAGGTGTGCCTTGTTAAAAGTTAATTTGTGGAATTTCTTTCCTTCTTAATGCGTTTGAGCCAATCAGTTATGTTGTGACAAGATAGGGGTGGTATACAGAAGATAGCCCACTTGGTAAAAGACCAAGTCCATATTATGGCAAGAAAAGCTCAAATAAGTTCATTAGAGTTAACTGCACCTCAGACTGCAGCCCAAATAAATGCTTCACAGACTTCAAGTAACAGACACATCTCAACATCAACTGTTCAGAGGAGACTGCATGAATCAGGCCTTTATGGTCAAATTGCTGCAAAGAAACCATTACTAAAAAGGACACTAATAAGAAGAAGAGACTTGCTTGGGCAAAGAAACACGAGCAATGGACATTAGACCGGTGGAAATCTGTCCTTTTGTCTGATGAGTCCAAATTTGAGATTGTTGGTTCCAACCGCCATGTCTTTGTGAGATACAGAGTAGGTGTGGTCCTCTGTAGCTCAGCTGGTAGAGCACGGCGCTTGTAACGCCAAGGTAGTGGGTTCGATCCCCGGGACCACCCATACACAAAAATGTATGCACGCATGACTGTAAGTCGCTTTGGATAAAAGCGTCTGCTAAATGGCATATTATTATTATTATTATTAGGTGAACGCATGATCTCCGCATGTATGGTTCCCACCATGAAGCATGGTGCTGGTGACACTGTCTGATTTATTTAGAATTCAAGGCACACTTAACCAGCATGGCTACCACAGCATTCTGCCGTGATACGCCATCCCATCTGGTTTGTGCTTAGTGGGACTATCATTTGTTTTTCAACAGGCTGTGTAAGGGCTATTTGACCAAGGAGAGTGATGGAGTGCTGCATCAGATGACCTGGCATCCACAATCACCCGACCTCAACCCAATTGAGATGGTTTGGGATGAGTTGGACCGCAGAGTGAAGGAAAAGTAGCCAACAAGTGCTCAGCATATGTGGGAACTCCTTCAAGACTGTTGGAAAAGCATTCCTCATGAAGCTAGTTGAGAGAATGCCAAGAGTGTGCAAAGCTTTCATCAAGGCAAAGGGTGGCTACTTTGAAGAATCTCAAATACAAAATATATTTTGATTTATTTAACACTTTTTTGGTTACTACATGATTCCATATGCTTTATTTCATAGTTCTGATGTCTTCACTATTATTCTACAATGTAGAAAATAGTAAAAATAAAGAAAAACCCTGGAATGAGTAGGTGTGTTCAAACTTTTGACTGGTACTGTAGACCTTCAAATAAGCATGCCTGCCTTCTTGCTCTCTGAAATACAGGGTATTTCAGTCTCACCCAGCAGGTGACCTCTGACCTTTTGGGGTTGAGTTTACATGGCCATGGCACGACCCTTCTGGGATGAACGCCAGTGAGAGGCAAGTGTAAAGACACACCCTTGTCAAGGCCATCACAAAACGCACACACACCCATGCACGCACGCACGGGCACGCCTCAAGAAAGTTGATGAACTGCAGATTGTACACACTCTCTTACATACACACGTCATGTTCAATTTCAAATACATTTAAGAGTTGCAGTTCTACAAATCTGCCTCTTCAAAAATGTTGTTTAACAAGGGAAGTATTTAGGTAGGCTAATCATCAAGGTATGTATTAAAGTATTCGCAAAGGTACCGATTTGAGACGGTAAAAGAAGGGCTACAACTTTCTCTTCTCTTTCTAACCTTGTAATTTTGTGAAACATGTTTTTACAGTAAACCCTTCCTAAGGTCTATAATGATAGTTGGAATTGTACAGAAAACACACATTTATTTACAGTTTGGTGAGATGTTTTTCCTCAAAGAAAAACAGTCACTCTAACCACTGAGATTTGACATAACGTTACATAAAATGAGTGAGGATATTTGCAGGCTCTGAACCTCTTCAGCACTGTAGTCACCTCTGACATGTGAATTCCATTCATGTCAGGGCAGTGTGAGCTCTCACCTCGAGACTAAGGGACCACCCACTGGTGGACGTCTGACTGCCATCATTTTCACGCGATTCTACGTGTAGAATAGGTTTGCACTTTGTTTGCAAATTACGGCTGGCACTCCGAACAGAAGTGCCATGTACTCTCGGCTGGCAAACACTACCGGTGTGTGCATCAGACTGAACGTTTCACCAGTAATCAACTCTCTCCAACATACAGTGCATTCAGAAAGTATTCAGACCACTTGACATTTTCCTGATTCTGTTACGTTACAGCCTTATTCTAAAATGGATTAAATTGTTTTTTCCCCTCATCAATGTACACACAATACCCCAAAATGACAAAGCAAAAACAGGTTTTTAAACATTTTTGCAAATGTATAAAAAAAACTGAAATACATACAGTGAGGGAAAAATGTATTTGATCCCCTGCTGATTTTGTACGTTTGCCCACTGACAAAGAAATGATCAGTCTATAATTTTAATGGTAGGTTTATTTGAACATTGATTGACAGAATAACAACAAAAAAATCCAGAAAAACGCATGTCAAAAATGTTATAAATTGATTTGCATTTTAATGAGGGAAATAAGTATTTGACCCCTTCTCAATCAGAAAGATTTCTGGCTCCCAGGTGTCTTTTATACAGGTAACGAGCTGAGATTAGGAGCACACTCTTAAAGGGAGTGCTCCTAATCTCAGCTTGTTACCTGTATAAAAGACACCTGTCCACAGAAGCAATCAATCAATCAGATTCCAAACTCTCCACCATGGCCAAGACCAAAGAGCTCTCCAAGGATGTCAGGAACAAGATTGTAGACCTACACAAGGCTGGAATGGGCTACAAGACCATCGCCAAGCAGCTTGGTGAGAAGGTGACAACAGTTGGTGCGATTATTCGCAAATGGAAGAAACACAAAATAACTGTCAATCTCCCTTGGCCTGGGGCTCCATGCAAAATCTCACCTCGTGGAGTTGCAATGATCATGAGAACGGTGAGGAATCAGCCCAGAACTACACGGGAGGATCTTGTCAATGATCTCAAGGCAGCTAGGACCATAGTCACCAAGAAAACAATTGGTAACACACTACGCCATCAAGGACTGAAATCCTGAAGCGCCCGCAAGGTCCCCCTGCTCAAGAAAGCACATATACATGCCCGTCTGAAGTTTGCCAATGAACATCTGAATGATTCAGAGGAGAACTGGGTGAAAGTGTTGTGGTCAGATGAGACCAAAATGGAGCTCTTTGGCATCAACTCAACTCGCCGTGTTTGGAGGAGGAGGAATGCTGCCTATGACCCCAAGAACACCATCCCCACCGTCAAACATGGAGGTGGAAACATTATGCTTTGGGGGTGTTTTTCTGCTAAGGGGACAGGACAACTTCACCGCATCAAAGGGACGATGGACAGGGCCATGTACCGTCAAATCTTGGGTGAGAACCTCCTTCCCTCAGCCATGGCATTGAAAATGGGTCGTGGATGGGTATTCCAGCATGACAATGACCCAAAACACACGGCCAAGGCAACAAAGGAGTGGCTCAAGAAGAAGCACTTTAAGGTCCTGGAGTGGCCTAGCCAGTCTCCAGACCTTAATCCCATAGAAAATCTGTGGAGGGAGCTGAAGGTTTGAGTTGCCAAACGTCAGCCTCAAAACCTTAATGACTTGGAGAAGATCTGCAAAGAGGAGTGGGACAATATCCCTCCTGAGATGTGTGCAAACCTGGTGGCCAACTACAAGAAACGTCTGACCTCTGTGATATCCAACAAGGGTTTTGCCACCAAGTACTAAGTCATGTTTTGCAGAGGGGTCAAATACTTATTTCCCTCATAAATTGATTTGCATTTTAATAACATTTTTGACATAAGTTTTTCTGGATTTTTTTGTTGTTATTCTGTCTCTCACGGTTCAAATAAACCTACCATTAAAATTATAGACTGATCATTTCTTTGTCAGTGGACAAACGTACAAAATCAGCAGGGGATCAAATACTTTTTCCCTCACTGTAAGTATGCAGACCCTTTACTCAGTACTTTGTTAAAGCACCTTTAGCAGCAATTATAGCCTTGAGTCTTCTTGGGTATGACGCTACAAGCTTGGCACACCTGTATTTGGGGAGTTTCTCCCATTCTTCTCTGCAGATCCACTCAAGCTCTGTCAGGTTGGATGGGGAGCATTGCTGCACAGCAATTTTTCAGGTCTCTGCAGAGATATTAGATCTGGTGGCTTCCGTCTGGCCACTCTACCATAAAGGCCTGATTGGTGGAGTGCTGCAGAGATGGTTGTCCTTCTGGAAAGTTATCCCATCTCCACAGAGGAACTCTGGAGCTTTGTCAGAGTGACCATCAGGTTCTTGGTCACCTCCCTGACCAAGGCCGTTTTCCCCTGATTGCTCAGTTTGGCCGGGGTGGCCAGCTCTAGGAAGAGTCTTGGTGGTTCCAAACGTCTTTTTTGGTACCCTTCACCAGATCTGTGCCTCGACACAATCCTGTCTCGGGGCTCTACGGACAATTCCTTTAACCTCATGGCTTGGTTTTTGCTCTGACATGCACTGTCAACTGTGGGACCTTATATAGACAGGTGTGTGACTTTCCAAATCAAATCAATTGAATTTACCACAGGTGGACTCCAATCAAGTTGTAGAATCATCAAGGATGATCAATGGAAACAGGATGCACCTGAGCTCAATTTCGAGTGCCATAGCAATGGGTCTGAATACATATGTAAATAATTTCTCAAAACCTGTTTTCGCTTTGTCATTATGGGGTATTGTGTGTAGATTGATGAGGGAAAAATGTATTTAATCCATTTTAGAATATGTCTGTAACGTAACAAAACGTGGAAAAAGTCAAGGGGTCTGAATACTTTCCGAATGCACTGTAGCTATCATATGTACTTACACAAAAGTATGTGGACACCCCTTCAAATTAGTGGATTCGGCTATTTCAGCCACACCCGTTGCTGACCGGTGTATAAAATGGAGCACACAGCCATGCAATCTCCATAGTCAAAATTGGCAATAGAATGGCTCGTACTGAAGGGCTCAGTGACTATCAGCCGCGAAGTGGTAGGCCACATAAGTTCACAGAACGGGACCGCCGCATGCTGAAGCGCATAGTCTGTAAAAATAGCCTGTCCTCGGTTGCAACACTCACTACCGAGTTCCAAACTGCCTCGAAGCAACGTCAGCAAAATAACTGTTCGTCGGGAGCTTCATGAAATGGGTTTCCATGGCTGAGCAGCAGGCACAAGCCTAAGATCACCATGCACAATGCCAAGCATCAGCTGGAGTGGTGTAAAGCTCGCCGCCATTGGACTCTGGAGCAGTGGAAACGCGTTCTCTGGAGTGATTAATCACGCTTCACCATCTGGTAGTCCGACGGACGAATCTGGGTTTGGTGGATGCCAGGAGAACGCTTCCTGCCTGAATGTTTAGTGCCAACTGTAAAGTTTGGTGGAGGAGGAATAACGGTCTAGGGCTGTTTTCATGGTTCGGGCTAGGCCCCTTAGTTCCAGTGAAGGGAAATCTTAACGCTACAGCATACAACGATATTCTTGACGATTCTGTACTTCCAACTTTGTGGCAACAGTTTGGGGAAGGCCCTTTCCTTTTTCAGCATGACAATGCCCCCGTGCACAAAGCAAGTTCCATACAGAAATAATTTGTCAAGATCTGTGTGGAAGAACTTGACTGGCCTGCACAGAGCCCTAACCTCAACCCATCGAATACCTTTGGGATGAATTGGAACGCCTACCGCCAGCCAGGCCTAATCGCCCAACATCAGTGTCCAACCTCACTAATGCTCGTGGCTGAATGGAAGAAAGTCCCTGCATCAGGTCAGCTGGTAGTCATGTATCTCTAGATCATGGAGCAGTTTAACCATGTCAACATGTTTAAAAATGTCACTACAGTAAATGTCTTCATCGCTGTCACTATAAGAAAAAAAGGTTTAGAAGGTATTTACAGACTTTATGCTGCGAAGAAACTTAATACTCAGGTCTTAAAATATATTTTTAGCTCGATGGGAAATACCTGTTTAAATGAGGATGAAAGACATAGTGAATGACATTATAAAATAAACAGTGCAGTTAAATGTTATTGCAGCAGCCTTAAGACAGCAAGCTGTTCTATAGTGGACAATGATTTCCGTCAGTCCTTATGACAGCATAAATACTTCAATTATTGACACAAAGCTCCCTGCTGCAGGGACATTCCAGACTCTAGGCCCAAAAAATCATTTGCTCTCTAAAAGGAAGTCCTGGGATGTTTGTACGGGGGATGGAGGGGGGGAAAACCCTCCCTCTATCAGTGCTCTGCTCAGCGCTCGTACACAACAATCCAAAAATATCAGCGAGCGCCGAGCAGAGTCAAACAGGCCCCTGCCTGCCCCTTTCTGCCTCCAGTTTGGGCCACGGAAACAGTGGCTGGACACGCGCACACACATTTCTGAGGACTTCAGGAAAAAAATGCTGATGCTCGTCAGTCCGCAGTCCTTCGACAAACACACACATACAGTGAGGGAAAATAATCAGTCTATAATTTCAATGGTAGGTTTATTTGAACAGTGAGAGACAGAACAACAAAAAAATCCTGAAAAACGCAGGTCAAAAATGTTATAAATTGATTTGCATTTTAATGAGGGAAATAAGTATTTAACCCCCTCTCAATCAGAAAGATTTCTGGCTCCCAGGTGTCTTTTATACAGGTAACGAGCTGAGATTAGGAGCACACTCTTAAAGGGAGTGCTCCTAATATCAGTTTGTTACCTGTATAAAAAAAGACACCTGTCCACAGAAGCAATCAATCAATCAGATTCCAAACTCTCCACCATGGCCAAGACCAAAGAGCTCTCCAAGGATGTCAGGAACAAGATTGTAGACCTACACAAGGCTGGAATGGGTTACACGACCATCGCCAAGCAGCTTGGTGAGAAGGTGACAACAGTTGGTGCGATTATTCGCAAATGGAAGAAACACAAAAGAACTGTCAATCTCCCTCGGCCTGGGGCTCCATGCAAGATCTCACCTCGTGGAGTTGCAATGATCATGAGAACGGTGAGGAATCAGCCCAGAACTACACGGGAGGATCTTGTCAATGATCTCAAAGCAGCTGGGACCATAGTCACCAAGAAAACAATTGGTAACACACTACGCTGTGAAGGACTGAAATCCTGCAGTGCCTGCAAGGTCCCCCTGCTCAAGAAAGCACATATACAGGGCCATCTGAAGTTTGCCAATGAACATCTGAATGATTCAGAGGAGAACTGGGTGAAAGTGTTGTGGTCAGATGAGACCAAAATCGAGCTCTTTGGCATCAACTCAACTCGCCGTGTTTGGAGGAGCAGGAATGCTGCCTATGACCCCAAGAACACCATCCCCACCGTCAAACATGGAGGTGGAAACATTATGCTTTGGGGGTGTTTTTCTGCTAAGGGGACAGGACAACTTCATCGCATCAAAGGGACGATGGACGGGGCCATGTACCGTCAAATCTTGGGTGAGAACCTCCTTCCCTCAGCCAGGGCATTGAAAATGGGTCGTGATGGGTATTCCAGCATGACAATGACCCAAAACACATGGCCAAGGCAACAAAGGAGTGGCTCAAGAAGAAGCACATTAAGGTCCTGGAGTGGCCTAGCCAGTCTCCAGACCTTAATCCCATAGAACATCTGTGGAGGGAGCTGAAGGTTCGAGTTGCCAAACGTCAGCCTCGAAACCTTAATGACTTGGAGAAGATCTGCAAAGAGGAGTGGAACATAATCCCTCCTGAGATGTGTGCAAACCTGGTGGCCAACTACAAGAAACGTCTGACCTCTGTGATTGCCAACAAGGGTTTTGCCACCAAGTACTAAGTCATGTTTTGCAGAGGGGTCAAATACTTATTTCCCTCATTAAAATGCAAATCAATTTATAACATTTTTGACATGCATTTTTCTGGATTTTTTGTTTGTTATTCTTTCTCTCACTGTTCAAATAAACCTACCATTAAAATTATAGACTGATCATGTCTTCGTCAGTCCAAACGTACAAAATCAGCAGGGGATCAAATACTTATTTCCCTCACTGTAGGTCAGATGACAGAGTTTCCATAAAGAGCAACAGGAAGCAGCACTCAAACTACCTGCCCTCCAAGACACCTACAGCACCCGATGTCACAGGAAGGCCAAAAAGATCATCAAGGACATCAACCACCTGAGCCAGTGCCTGTTCACCCCACTATCATCCAGAAGGCGAGGTCAGTACAGGTGCATCATAAATAGCCATCACTAGCACATTAGAGGCTGCTGCTGCCTATTGAAATCACTGGCCATTTTAAGAAATGGAACACTAGTCACTTTAATAATGTTGACATATCTTGCACTACTCATCTCATATGTATATACTGCATTCTATTCTATAATATTCTACTGTATCTTAGTCCATGCCGCTCTGTCATTGCTTGTCCATATATGTATATTTTCTTAAATCCCATTCCTTACTAGTTTTGTGTGTATTGGGTATGTGTTGTGAAATTGTTAGATATTACTGCACTGTCGGTGCTAGAAGCACAAGCATTTCGCTACACCCGCTATAACATCTGCTAAACACGTGTATGTGACAAATAAAATTTGATGTCCCCTTATCAAGGCTGCAGGTGACCACCAGAACACACATACACAAAACATGCATAACACACAACACTAACAAACTTTAATGCAACACACACGCAAAACAAACACCCTCCTGTCCATAAACTTTCTCAATCTCTACCTCCACATCATTATTAATACACAATCTGGTTGCTATGGAGAGTGAGTAGCAGGGCCATGAACCAAGTCAAACTGCTTTGCATGTTGGTTAAGAGCACACTTTGCATTGCAAAATCCTTTTGCATGCAAAATCACAACAGGAGCAGAGGGGGAGGAGAGAGGGGAGGTAGGGATGTTCTCTGCTTCAAAGGCACCAGAGCCTTCAGGCACTGACTGGAGCTTCCAAACTGATATCTGCCATTTACAGTCTTCAGATGAATGGAGTTTTAATGGGAGGGGTATTAGTATGGCCTTTACATTCTCACAACATGTCTCAGATTATATTGCTCTGTACACAAGTCAGTGTGTGAGTGCATGCATAAGTGTTTACATGCATACTTTTTGTGTTATTGTGTGCAATAGCCCAAATGTGTGATTGTAGCAGGGAAAACGACAAGTTCAGGTTCAAGCTGAACGTCTTGCTTGTTGACACAGCTCACTTCCTTTTCCTGTACGGCAAGCAGAAAAGGTCATTCAGCTGTGCAGGAAGACACACAAACACAGGCCAGTTTGACAGGGCCAATCTGGTGTTTTCCTCATCTGCAAGGACAAACAGCAAATCCTCCCCCCACCCCACCCCTTTCTGGCTTAAAATGCACACGTAGTGCTCTGGCTAGGCGCAGAGATATCTTAAGTTAGCGATATCTTACGAAAGTTCACTTCCTCATCTTGTTGCTCCTATTTTCTCCTTCTAAGAAAAAAAAAATGACTTCCACATAAACTGCTGAAGTCATGGCTTTGCCTGGAAAAACAGACAGGTGTGCTGAGACTGATTTCCTCCTATTCAACACCAACCATACCCCAACACACAAAACATCACAACACAGGCAGTATGTTGTACAGTATTAGATTCAAATATAACGTCAAATCTGAACCTTACAACAATTTCTCACTTACGTGTCTTTTTGCCAAGCAAAACTTTTTCTGGAAGGTACTACGCTGCGCAGACCTCCTCGCGCACTCAACGTCGTTGAGATACGTCGAGTTCTTGTAGGCCTATTTGGCGGGGAAACTGAAGCGAGCTGTGTAGCCTATTGTCTGTTTCTGTTTCTGAGTCTTTTATTAAAGAATGTGAAACAATGTGTCTGTTTGCTGCTTTTCATTAAATCATGCATAGCGGTTCTTTATATGGCCTAAAATAGGTTTGTTGATATGGGCAGAATATTATCTATTTTTACATTTTCAGTAATTTAGCAGACGCTCTTATCCAGAGCGACTTACAGGAGCAATTAGGGTTAAGTGCCTTGCTCAAGGGCACAGACAGATTTTTCACCTAGTCGGCTCGGGGATTAGAACCAGCGACCTTTCGGTTCCTGGCACAATGCTCTTAACCACTAAGCTACCTGCCGCCCCATCTATAGGCTATAGCATACCAAATTATGATCAGCTATGAAAATAAAACAGTTTATGAGAGAGAGAAAAAATGGATCCGGTAAAAGACAGCATTTGGAAGTTTTAATTAAAAAATATACTCTGTCACATGGCTAGCCTATAGAAATGGAAACATTGATTTTAGAGAGACAAAGTAACTATAGCCTATGGTTATAGGGACTACAGTCAATCTGTTACTGGGCTCTCACCATCATCAATGT
This sequence comes from Coregonus clupeaformis, assembly GCF_020615455.1. NCBI lineage: Eukaryota > Metazoa > Chordata > Actinopteri > Salmoniformes > Salmonidae > Coregonus > Coregonus clupeaformis. Next base: position 19,195,638 of record NC_059224.1, read on the forward strand.
TATCATCACTAGGCTATTCACATAATTCAAATTGAATCAACTCACATGCACAACACGATCCCCACCATTTATTCAGTAACATAAGTGAGGAGAGCCACATTGGGTCTAACAACAATAGATCTATGACAGTGGTCACCAACCGGTCGATTGCGATCTACTGGCCGATCTCCGAGGCATTTGTAGTCGATCACCAAACATTTCTGTAAAAAAAACAACACTTCCATTTTTTATTTTTCGTTTAGTGCTGTTGGCTGTAGGTGCTCTAGATTCAGCAGCCCTAGGGCCGGGAAGGCAAAGTGATCCCATTTTGAACCATTTCATGTGTCTGAAAGGCTGATCATGGCTCACATCAACACAATCATCAACACCATCATCCCAGAAACCCTAGACCCACTCCAATTTGCATACCGACCCAACCTCTATTGCACTCCACACTGCCCTTTCCCACCTGGACAAAAGTTACACCTACGTGAGAATGCTATTCATTGACTACAGCTCAGCGTTCAACACCATAGTGCCCTCAAAGCTCAACACTAAGCTAAGGACCCTGGGACTAAACACCTCCCTCCGCAACTGGATCCTGGACTTCCTGACGGGCCGCCCCCAGGTGGTAAGGGTAGGCAACAACACATCTGCCACCCTGATCCTCAATACGGGGGCCCCTCAGGGGTGCGTGCTTAGTCCCCTCCTGTACTCCCTGTTCACCCATGACTGCGTGGCCAAGCACGATTCCAACACCATCATTAAGTTTGCCGATCACAACGGTGGTAGGCCTGATCACTGACAACGATGAGACAGCCTATAGGGAGGAGTTCAGAGACCTGGCAGTGTGGTGCCAGGACAACAACCTCTCCCTCAACGTGATCAAGACAAAGGAGATGATCGCGGACTACAGGAAAAGGAGGGCCGAGCACGCCCCCCTTCTCATCGACGAGGCTGTTGAGAGCTTCAAGTTCCTTGGTGTCTACATCACCAACAAACTATCATGGTTCAAACACACCAAGACAGTCGTGAAGAGGGCACGACAATGCCTATTCCCCCTCAGGAGACTGAAAAGATTTTGCATGGGTCCTCAGATCTTCAAAAAGTTATACAGCTGCACCATCGAGAGCATCCTGACTGGTTGCATCACCGCCTGGTATGGCAACTGCTATGCGCTACAGGGGGTAGTGCGTACGGCCCAGTACGTCACTGGGGCCAAGCTTCCTGCCATCCAGGACACCTATACCAGGCGGTATCAGAGGAAGGCCCTAAAAATTGCCAAAGACTCCAGCCACCCTAGTCATAGACTGTTTTCTCTGCTACCGCATGGCAAGCGGTACCGGGGCGTCAAGTCTAGGTCTAAAAGGCTGAACAGGTAATCAAATGGCTACCCAGACTGTGCCTTTTTTAATAATAGAGGAATATTTCACTCTCTGGTCATAGGAATAACAACATGAAATGGTGCATGTGGCAGAAATAATGCAGTGCGACTTGAGTTTCGCCATCAGCTGGAAGACAGTGTCCCCTTTTCTCAGCGGAGGGAGAGCGGAGGGACTGTGAGTCAGGTGTGAGGCACCCTCAACGCTGCTCCCTCCCTCCCCTCAGACTGACCATCAGTCCAGTAATATAAAAATAGCTAATTATTATGGTCCTTCAGCTGTGCCTCACAAGTAATAAAATGATCTAATACCATCATATACTTTAAAAACAAAATCAATATACTTTCTAAATGGTCTGAGAAGAACAACATTGGTAGGGCAATTCAAGCATAGCCAATATGCTGTGATAATGTATTGGGCCTATAGCCTACTGCAGAAACCTCATTACAGTACTGTTTTTAATAGGCTAATGTTGCAAGTTATGTTTATTTCTTATTATTTTTTGAGTGGTAGATTTTTTGTTTTCAGATTATTTATTTGAATTAAGCTTCCAGAACAGCTAAACTGTTCAACCAGCACAAAGTCTGGACACTTTCCTACCTGTGCAGGCCAGTCACATTTCCATCTCCAATTTTCATATCGAAAAAAATGCAGCCTATTGACTGACAGACGTTCCATATTGGTGCCGATCACTAGTAGCCTAATAATATTCCTCAAATCTATGGAGAGATATTCAGTATATTGCTGACAAACAATAATTTGATTCTAGAGAAAATTTAAATAAAATGAATTATTTAAAAAGTTCAAAGAATGTTTTTTGATTGCTTTGTTTCTTCTATTGTCCTTTATTGTTCATATAGGATATTAGATATTCTGCACAGTGGCTAACTCCTATTAGTAGGTTTACTTATGGATGCAATTTTTCAAGTAATCTGCCCAACTCGGTTATATTTATTTTTAGTCAACAAGGAAGGCAAAATATGAACTAGATATAGGCTATAGCCTTCATATAAGTTACAATAGCCACTGTTAAAAAATAAAAATTTGGTGGCAGGTTTTTCACATTTTCTATTTTTAGAAAGTAGATATAGCCTTAAAAAAATTTTTAACAGAAAAACCTGATTTACATAAGTATGCAGACCCTTTGCTATGAGACTCGAAATTGAGCTCAGGTGCCTCCTGTTTCTATTGATCATCCTTGAGATGTGTCTACAACTTGGGAGTCCACCTGTGGTAAATTCAATTGATTGGAGATGATTTGGAAAGGCACACACCCGTCTATATAAAGGTGCATGTCAGAGCAAAAACCAAGCCATGCGGTCGAAGGAATTGTGCGTAGAGCTCCGAGACAGGATTGTGTCGAGGCACAGATCTGGGGAAGAGTACCGAAACATTTTTGCAGCATTGAAGGTCCCCAAGAACACAGTGGCCTCCATCATTCTTAAATGGAAGAAGTTTGGAACCACCAAGACTCTTCCTTGAGCTGACCGCCCGGCCAAACTGAGCAATCGGGGGAGAAGGGCCTTGGTCAGGGAGGTGACCAAGAACCCGATGGTCACTCTGACAGACCTCCAGAGTTCCTTTGTGGAGATGGGAGAACCCTCCAGAAGGACAACCATCTCTGCAGCAATCCACCAATCAGGCCTTTATGGTAGAGTGGTCAGACAGAAGCCACTCCTCAGTAAAAGGTACATTGACAGCCCGCTTGGAGTTTGCCAAAAGGCACCTAAAGAATTCTCAGACTATGAGAAACAAGATTCTCTGGTCTGATTAAACCAAGCTTGAACTCTTTGGCCTGAATGCCAAGCGTCATGTATGGAGGAAACATGGCACCATCCCTACGGTGAAGCATGTGGGTGGCAGCATCATGCTGTGGGGATGTTTTTCAGCGGCAGGAACTGGGAGACTAGTCAGGATCGAGGGAAAGATGAACGGAGCAAAGTACAGAGAGATCCTTGTTGAAAACCTGCTCCAGAGTGCTCAGGACCTCAGACTGGGGAGAAGGTTCACCTTCCAACAGGACAATGACCCTAAGCACACAGCCAAGACAACGCAGGAATGGCTTCGGGGCAAGTCTCTGAATGTCCTTCAGTGGCCCAGCCAGAGCCTGGACTTGAACCCGATCGAACATCTCCCCATCCAACCTGACAGAGCTTGAGAGGATCTGCAGAGAAGAACGGGAGAAACTCCCCAAATACAGGTGTGCCAAGCTTGTAGCGTCATACCCAAGAAGACTTGAGGCTGTAATCACTTCCAAAGGTGCTTCAACAAAGTACTGAGTAAAGGGTATGAATACTTATGTAACTGTGATTTCAGTTTTTTATTTTTAAAACATTAGCAAAATTTTCTAAAAACCTGTTTTTGCTTTGTCATTATGGGGTATTGTGTGTAGATTGATGAGGAAAAAACTATTTAATCAATTTCAGAATAAGGCTGTAACGTAACAAAATGTAAAAGTCAAGGGGTCTGAATACTTTCCGAATGCACTGTATAACGTGTAAAAGCGGTGCTTCACAATTTCTCAGGCTCAAGTAACAACAAATGCCTTCTTTCTGCTGGCATGCCCTTTTTTCACTCCTCACCCCCCCCACACTTTCCCACCTTACCCCTCTCTTCCTACCTTCCCTCTCTCCTCACCTACTTTCCCTCTCCCCATACCTTCCCTATCTCCTTCCCTCCTTCCCTCTCTCCACACCCACCTTCCCTCTCCCCATATCTTCCCTCTCTCCTCACCCACCTTCCCGCTCCTCACCCATCTTCCGTCTCCCCATACCTTCCCTCTCTCCACAGCCACTTTCCGTCTCCCCATACCTTCCCTCTCTCCACCCCCACCTTCCCCCTCGCCTCTACCTTCCCCCTCTCTCAACACCTTCCCCCGCTCCTCCCCCTTTCTTCTCACCTCTCCTTTCCCTGATGCTCACCTCTCTCCTTCTCCTGTCCACTCCTTCCCCTTCCGTCTTCCCTCTCCCTCCCCACCTTCCCAACCTTCCCCCTCTCCCCCCACCTCTCCTTCATGCCTCAGCTCCCAAATGTGACCTCACAGCAGGGAGGCTGGCCAGTAGCAGGTGAAAGGTCGTGAAACCTCAGACAAAGACCCTCTACTGCTCCAGTAGCGAGGGGGGGGGGGGGTCCAAACAAAAGAGATGCTCCCCAAAACAGTGTCAAACAGCCAAGACCAAAGCTCCAGAGGATTTGGTGATCACATTGGGCAACAGATCATAGCATTATACAGAAAAAGTCAGGAGGAATAAACAATTGTATGGCAGTACAGTTCAGTTCCGTTTAATCTCCCGAAGGCTATCTCCCCATTCATTTGCCTACAAACCATCACCCTTCCACCCCAACACCCCCATCTCTCTGCAGTATCTATACCTTCAGTAATGATACTGCCCCGTGGTGGAAAATATTTGCAATATGCCTTTCATGTCTGATGGCGGAGTCACAGTTGGGTCTCTTCCATCTACCGTGTGTTTGAACTTGAAGCACAATCTGGAACTGCTTAGAGTGGAGCGGAGATAAAAGTGTAGGGTTTCAGTGGACATCAGAGTGCCGTGTGTCATCTCCCTGGTATACACACACACTAATGCGCAAGCACGCACGCATGCACACACACACCCACACACTAATGCGCGCACACACACTGACACGCACGCACTCACGTGCACGCACTCAAACGCTCAACTTCAAGCTCTGCTTCAACCAGGTTTTCTATTTGTAGTGCAGCACACACAGGGCAGGTTGAGGATTGATTGAAGATGTCATTCTTAGAGTGAGAAAAATGAAATGTTCTACAAACACAGGTCTAAAGGCATGCTGTGGAAGTGGAGCAATGCTAGTAACAGCTACAGAACACAGTGAGGGACGGCTGTGCTCTCTTACAACTGCCCTGCAGGCTACAGCTCAGCATAGTCATCCCAACTTTCCACCAGACAGTGACCACTAAGTAAAATAACAGGGAGTGCTGAGAGTGGTGATAGAAGGGCTTATTCTAGATCAGCTGTCGTACATTAGAGAATAAAAGAGGGGCAGTGCCTGGAAGATGCCGAGTTCTTGAACACACGCTCCCATCCACCTACCTCCCATCCTCCCCCCACCTCCCCCCATCACGTGAAACTGTCACAAATCACTGGAAGCACCCCCCATCCCAATCCCCCCACTCTCCCCTCGTATAAACCCAACACCTCTATGTCATTAGAGCACCAGTAAATCACTAGGGAGGTGTCACTGGGAGCACTGGGGGATCCGGCCTGTCCCATCACCAGTCAGGGTGTTGCTTTACTGGGTAGCACATTGGGAGGGGTGAGGTCACTTCCTCTCCGGTTACATTCTCACGAGATTTAGGTGCCAGTGGAAACACCTGCCACCCTGGCCTGAAGAGCTGCAGGGCTCCCTGGGCTGTCTGGGCAGGTGGTTCTGTATCCCAGTGTCCCGGTGGTGTGACAGGCAGGTTTCCTATTCCTTCCAGTCTTCATTTCCTTTCCTTCATAGCCATTGATATACAAGGACTTGATAGGTGTAATTTATGTTGACGAAACCTACCCAATCACTTTACAAGCCAGTGGTGATGAGGGAAAGAAATGGTTACTCAGGCCTGGTCCTCTTTGTAGATGTATTTCTTATCTGTTATGCTGAAATCACCTCTAGCACTCTTCAGAGAAAGCAAAAAAGGCAATTTCTCTGCAAATCTAGTCAATGGCACTAAAATGGACAACCTTTCCAACACAACAACAATCAATACACTATGTCTGTCATGTACAGAAACGACCTTTCTGAATCCAGGGCCAAGTATTACATTAACAAAAACACACACACACACACACAAAGCCAACAAGACCTATACTGCATATGTCACGGGCCTCCCAGCCACACATTTTGCCTGCACATGGTCAGCAAAAGGTACCCAAGATCAATTCTGATTTATAGCCTTCAGTGTTCCATGACATTTCCTGGGATGTTAGGGGAAACGGCTACAGGGTGTCGATCTAAATCTTCAATGACAGACCCTCTGGACATAAAAAAAAACTGTGTGTAACTTGTCTGTGTAAATTTAAAACACACCCTTGGAACCTGCCTCGAAACTTTTTATCCCCGACCACATGCTGAGTGGACTGGCTATGACGATAATTCAGACGTCTGCAAGAATTTTGGATGAAGTGTCAATCATCAACACGTCACTGGGTCCTGATGAGGCAACCGTCGATGTCTTCATAGGTTCAGAACGGTGAAAAAGTTTGTGAAGTCTTGCCCCAATCATGTACAGAATGGCATTTCAGATTAAACATGTATTCAGCACTTACTTGCTTTCCTTGACGCTTTGAAAGGATTTGACCGTCCTAACCTTCGACATCCTGTCCGTGAAAAATTATTCACTCTCAACGGAGAGAAGCTGTTCTTCATTGAGCTTCCGTTCACCCGCAACACTTCTGTAAAAAACCGCCAGCAGCGACGCTCTGAGCAAACAACAATGTTTTTTCATCAAATGAATTGGGCATTTTCATGAATAGAAATTCATAATCAAGGTATGTACTTTGACAGGTAATGTTCCGTTGAATGCGCGCATGCGTCCATTAATTATTTGCAGGTGTCAAAGCTCAGGGGTCACGTGTGCTGAAGGAACGCGCTTCAATTAAAGATCCAAATAGGACCTAGTCCCACTGTTTCAAATGCAGCTTTATTCAGTCTTACAAGTAGCCTACACCAAAAGCTGAATTTAAAAACAATTCTAAATAACATCCTTGAATTGGCATTCTTGTTGTATTCCATTTCTTTCCAATAATGATTCACTTGATATTTTATGATTTAGTCAGGACATTAAATAATATCCAAAGGCACAAATATAATGGGGAAAGTACAATCTGGAGTTCAACTAAACAAGAGATAAGGACCAAAAATGACATTACATTATTGCTTGTTGGTATGAGTGGCATTTCCATTTCTTCCATTTATGAAACATCCTTTCTTCCCAGTGACATCACTTGAGCCTCTGGAATGCCTTTAACTCAATTTAAGAGATGTGGACACAAGATAAGACAGTAAGACATAGATCCAGAGGGTTTCAACATGACCCCATGGTGAGGTTTGATTCCTCTGATGTCTAGAGAGAGTATTTTATGACAAGGTCTCTTCATGTTAGTATTGATGACACTTCCACTTCTGTATAAGCACTTTGTGACAAATGTAAAAAGGGCTTTATAAATCAATTTGATTGATTGATTTACTGATTATTGTTTTTCATCTTTTTCTATTGTTTGTGTGTTTCGCTTCATGAGTCGCTCAATTATGATTCAATTATGGTCAATAGATCAGCAATATGGATATGACATTTTGTGTAATGTTTACCAGTTGTAAGTCCCCCTGAAGAAGTCAATACAATACTGCATTTGTATTGTTATCAGTTCAAAAGTTAGATGGCTAGTTTTGGACTTTGGTATACAGAGGTCAGTAATACACTACCCCAATGCCCCCAACCAACCCCCAAGCAGAACTGGCTAGCCTCAGTTCATGGCCAGTCCATTGGGGACATCCATCCATGTAGTGCCTAAGGGTGTGTACTAGATTACATCAACGGAGCATTACATTAAATAACTGGAACTGGCTGGGGTACTGGAGGAGAGTCTTGGAAAACACTGCGTTAGGAGGAACATCCATGTTGAGCCTGAGGGCGTGTTGAGGCTTCAGTAATTCCAACTGGCACTAGGCACGGGCAGAGACGGACACACCAATTACATCAATGAGATTCTCAATGGTCCTATGTAATCGTATAGACAGACAGTCTTTATTGAGTTCACACTACTGAGGCATCACATTACTACTACATTACTACACATTGATACTCTTCTGTCTGAGTGCTATCATTCATGTGAGGTACATGCTCATTTTGAATGTACAGCAGGTAAACTGTCCTATATGGTCTCAGTGTTTTCCGTGTTTGTGGTTGGCCTTGTCAAGTACAAAAACAGGGGATGAACCTAGGAAAGGTCTTTTGTCTTTTTCAGTCATTTCCAAAGCTACAAAAAGAAAAAGTAAACACATTAAACCAAATGATTGGAACGTATCATATTAACATGTGCATCATGCTTTTATTCCATTGTTCCTTGTTTTGGCCTAAACAATGGGTTACTTAGATAATCAAATGCACACATGTGAATTTAGAATGATGACAGCAATGCTGTCTACAAAATCAGATATAAAAAAATCGAATCTATTTGATTATATATGCAGTCCAGGTAAGTAGCTAAGGTCATTGAACAATGGAAGAAAAACATGATGTTATTGTGAGAAGACCTTTGATGTTAATATTTGGAATAACAGAAACAGTTTTATCCTAACCTTTTCATCTGATTTACTTATTGTGCTTTTTTGTTACATTTTGTATTAAATCAAACTCAGTTACTCATTTCACTGCCAACAGAGAGCACATAAAAAGTGTTTTAAAGGAGAACAATGAGAAAGAGAGAGCCAAACCTAGTCTACTAGCCTACTTCCTGAACTCAAGGGGTCTGATTGTAGACTAGAGGGTATGAAAACACAGTGTCAGTATGAGAGGAAGGACATGTCTATCATCACTGATCTAGCTGTGGGAAACTGGGTCACAACATTGAACTTGGGCCTGTATTCACAAAGCGTCTCAGAGTAGAAGTGCTGATCTAGGATCAGGTCCCCCTGTCCATGTCATTTTATTCATTATGATCTAAAAGGCTAAACTGATCTTAATTCCTGTCACGCCTACTCCTGCTCCCTCCAGCTCGACGTCGCCGGTCTATTAACCACCGGTCCTGGCAACTATGACTACGCTCACCTGCTCCCCATCATTACGTACACCTGGACTTCATCATCACCTTGATTACTCCCCCTTTATTTAGCCCTCAGTTGACATCAGTCATTAGGTAGTATTGTTTTCTCTCACGTTTCTGTACGCGTCTCATGTTTGGTCATCTGTACTGTTTCGTTATTAAACTCACCTTCTGCACCTGCTTCCTGACTCCCGGCGTATTACGTTAAAGATCCTAGGTTATAGGATTATCTTCAAGTGTTTTGGTGAGAGAGATCAGTTGAATCAAATGTATCTTAATGGTTGTTTCCCAAAGTATTCATTGCATTATTCATAGTCTCCCTAGGGTCTGATAATGGTCTAAGAACTAAGAACAATTTAGGGGTCCCATCGGAAGGATCAAATGCTCTCTTAGGTGGCATAATTGTAGCACTGAGAAAATCCTTGACCCTTCTGGTTCATTCTTCACGGACGAAGATGATGAAGAAGAGGAGGGGAAAGCGTCCCCTTCAAATCAAATTGTATTTGCCACATGCACCGAATACAACATTACAGTGAAATGCTTACTTACAAGCCCTTAACCAACAATGCAGTTAAAAAAATAAAAAAAAGTTAAATAATAAAAGCAAATAACTAAAGAGCAGCAGTAAAATAAAATAACAGTAGGGAGGCTATATAGAGGTGGGTACCAGTACAGAGTCAATGTGCGGGGGCACGGGCTAGTCGAGGTAATTGAGGTAATATGTACATGTGGGTAGAGTTAAAGTGACTATGCATAAATAATAAACAGAGTAGCAGCAGCGTAAAAGAGGGGGATGGGGTGGGGTGGGGTGGGGTGGGTGGGGGGGCAGTGCAAATAGTCCGGGTAGGCATGATTAGCTGTTCAGGAGTCATATGGCTTGGGGGTAGAAGCTGTTGAGAAGCCTTTTGGACCTAGACTTGGCGCTCCGGTAACGCTTGCCGTGCGGTAGCAGAGAGAACAGTCTATGACTAGGGTGGCTGGAGTCTTTGACAATTTTTAGGGCCTTCCTCTGACACCGCCTGGTATAGAGGTCCTGGATGGCAGGAAGCTTGGCCCCAGTGATGTACCGGGCCGTACGCACTACCCTCTGTAGTGCCTTGCGATCGGAGGCCGAGCAGTTGCCATACCAGGCGGTGATGCAACCAGTCAGGATGCTCTCGATGGTGCAGCTGTAGAACTTTTTGAGGATCTGAGGACCCATGCCAAATCTTTTCAGTCTCCTGAGGGGGAATAGGCTTTGTCGTGCCCTCTTCACGACTGTCTTGGTGTGTTTGGACCATGATAGTTTGTTGGTGATGTGGACACCAAGGAACTTGAAGCTCTCAGCCTGTTCCACTACAGCCCCGTCGATGAGAATGGGGGCGTGCTCAGTCCTCTTTTTTTTCCTGTAGTCCACAATCATCTTCTTTATTTATTTATTTTTTTGGGGTGGGGGGTAGATCAGCTTAATATTGCAGATACAATGTAATTGTCTGCATCACTTTTAATCCCCCATGTTTTTTTATATACAGTGGGGGAAAAAAGTATTTAGTCAGCCACCAATTGTGCAAGTTCTCCCACTTAAAAAGATGAGAGAGGCCTGTAATTTTCATCATAGGTACACGTCAACTATGACAGACAAAATGAGGGAAAAAAATCCAGAAAATCACATTGTAGGATTTGTAATGAATATATTTGCAAATTATGGTGGAAAATAAGTATTTGGTCAATAACAAAAGTTTCTCAAAACTTTGTTATATACCCTTTGTTGGCAATGACACAGGTCAAACGTTTTCTGTAAGTCTTCACAAGGTTTTCACACACTGTTGCTGGTATTTTGGCCCATTCCTCCATGCAGATCTCCTCTAGAGCAGTGATGTTTTGGGGCTGTCGCTGGGCAACACGGACTTTCAACTCCCTCAAAAGATTGTCCATGGGGTTGAGATCTGGAGACTGGCTAGGCCACTCCAGGTCCTAGAAATGCTTCTTACGAAGCCACTCCTTCGTTGCCCGGGCGGTGTGTTTGGGATCATTGTCATGCTGAAAGACCCAGCCACGTTTCATCTTCAATGCCCTTGCTGATGGAAGGAGGTTTTCACTCAAAATCTCACGATACATGGCCCCATTCATTCTTTCCTTTACACGGATCAGTCGTCCTGGTCCCTTTGCAGAAAAACAGCCCCAAAGCATGATGTTTCCACCCCCCATGCTTCACAGTAGGTATGGTGTTCTTTGGATGCAACTCAGCATTCTTTGTCCTCCAAACACGACGAGTTGAGTTTTTACCAAAAGGTTCTATTTTGGTTTCATCTGACCATATGACATTCTCCCAATCCTCTTCTGGATCATCCAAATGCACTCTAGCAAACTTCAGACGGGCCTGGACATGTACTGGCTTAAGCAGGGGGACACGTCTGGCACTGCAGGATTTGAGTCCCTGGCGGCGTAGTGTGTTACTGATGGTAGGCTTTGTTACTTTGGTCCCAGCTCTCTGCAGGTCATTCACTAGGTCCCCCCCGTGTGGCTCTGGGATTTTTGCTCACCGTTCTTGTGATCATTTTGACCCCACGGGGTGAGATCTTGCGTGGAGCCCCAGATCGAGGGAGATTATCAGTGGTCTTGTATGTCTTCCATTTCCTAATAATTGCTCCCACAGTTGATTTCTTCAAACCAAGCTGCTTACCTATTGCAGATTCAGTCTTCCCAGCCTGGTGCAGGTCTACAATTTTGTTTCTGGTGTCCTTTGACAGCTCTTTGGTCTTGGCCATAGTGGAGTTTGGAGTGTGACTGTTTGAGGTTGTGGACAGGTGTCTTTTATACTGATAACAAGTTCAAACAGGTGCCATTAATACAGGTAACGAGTGGAGGACAGAGGAGCCTCTTAAAGAAGAAGTTACAGGTCTGTGAGAGCCAGAAATCTTGCTTGTTTGTAGGTGACCAAATACTTATTTTCCACCATAACTTGCAAATTGTCACGCCCTGGCTCTGGGGACACTTGTATGTTGAGCCAGGGTGTGAGTTTCCTTTGGGTATTCTAGTTTTTTGTATATCTATGTTGGCCAGGGTGGCTCCCAATCAGAGACGGCTGTAGCTCGTTGTCTCTGATTGGGAGTCATACTTAGGTAGCCGTTAGGCATTCATTGGGTGTGGTTTCTTGTTCCGTGTTGGTTTGTGTTTGACCATTGACTGTCACGTCATCGTTTTGTTGTTTTTGATCGTGTGATCATTATATAAATAAAATGTTCGCATTCCACGCTGCGCCTTGGTCCTCCTCTGTTCCCGACGAGCGTGACACAAATAAATTCATAAAAAATCCTACAATGTGATTTTCTGGATTTCTTTTCTCAATTTGTCTGTCATAGTTGACGTGTACCTATGATGAAAATTACAGGCCTCTCTCATCTTTTTAAGTGGGAGAACTTGCACAATTGGTGGCTGACTAAATACTTTTTTCCCCCACTGTATATACTCCCCTTTATTACGTTTCAACCCCGCCATCCTTTCCCTACTTGGGGTAAATTAGTGAACAACAATGCTTAGGCCTCTACTTCCAGCTTATACTTACTATCTACATTTTATGGACACAGACAATTTTACAATAATTATATTTTATTTGTTTTTGCTCCTGAACTTCTTCTACTCTCAATCTCTCCGATCATTTTCATGATGTCCATCCGGTTTGCTTCTATATGCCATATCTTTCTAAATGTGCTCTTTCCCAAAAGCTCCCAACATACAACCTATATACTTATTATGGACACAGTATGCTTACATTATTAGTTATCTTGTTATTATTTGTTGTTATTTGTTATTAGTCCCATCCTTCAACTCCATTCAACACTTCCCATCTATCTCTTAACACCATCCATATAGGATTTCTATTTGCCATATATATTTCAACTGTACTGTGATGTTTTACAAAAGTTCTGAACCTTTCTATTCTCATTGCTTCTACAGATTGTGAATAAAAAATAAACATTTTTGCTAAAAGTATTATTATATTATTGATCGATTGACTATGACTTTTCAGATCACCCAGTAATGCTATCTGCAAGGTTAGCTCCAGGTAAATATTGCAATCCTTTAGCCATTCCTGGACCTGTGTCCAAAAACAAGCTACAAATGGACAGAACCAAAACAAATGATCTAATGATTCTGTCTCTTCACAGCAAAATCTGCAGAGCAGGGAAGATTGTATCTCCCATATAAATAACATTCTATTGGTAGCAAGAATTTTATGTAATAATTTAAATTGAAAGATTCTAATTTTTGAATCCGGTGTCATTTTGCGTGTCAGTTCATAAACACTATGCCATGGGATCGGTACGTCTCTTCCCAACTATTTTGCAATCTATATGGGACGGCTGTCAATCCTTTGGTCCTTAAATGAAACTGATATACTTTTTTATTTATCACAGTTTTCCTTAACCAATTATGTTCTTTAATGCAAGGCCGACAGACAAGTTCCTTACTTTCTCCCCCTTCCACTTTCCTTTTCCATTTTTGCGGTAATGCTGCAATTATTTGGTTGTAATTTTGGGTAGAGCAGACATTTCCATATGTTTTTGTTAGCTGCATGTGCGACATAACTCCACCAGTCCTACCGATAATATAATTTACGAAGATTATACCTTTTTAAACATTTTGTCAAAAAAACGTTTTATTAAATCAATTAGTATATTTGAGTTTAACCACAATATTTGTTGCATTATTTGTTCTGTCGTTTCTGGAGGATTAAATAGAAATTGCAACCAACTTTATATGGCTTGTTTTAGAAATAGTGATATTTGGGAGGTTATTTCCTTTTCAAATAACTTAAAGTGAGAGGTTGTAATCTGAATAAAGGGAAAAAGGCCATTCTTGAACATTAGGTGAGACAATCTTACTAATTTGCTAGAGAACCAGTTCGAACTTTTGTATGATTGAAGCTTTTAGTGATAGGTCTAATGCTTTAATATTTAATAATTTCTGTTCTCCGAATTCATATTCATTATATAAATAGGCCCTTTTAATTTTGTCTGGCTTGCTGTTCCAAATAAAATTGAATATTTTTTTCTCATATAATTTAAAAAACTGTTCGCTAGGCATAGGCAAGACTATAAGCAAATAGGTAAACTGGGATAATACTAAAGAGTTAATCAGGGTGATTTTTCCACAAATTGACAGGTATTTACCTTTCCATGGTAGCAAGATCTTATCTATTTTTGCTAACTTTCTATTAAAATGTATTGAAGTGAGATCATTTATTTCCTTTGGGATATGTATTCCGAGTATATCCACATCACCATCAGACCATTTTATTGGTAAACTACATGGTTATGTAAAAATTGTATTTTTTAGTGATCCAATACGTAATATAGTACATTTGTCATAATTTTGTTGTAATCCAGAGAGGTTACAAAATGTATCTAGATCCTCTATGAGGCTGTGGAGGGATTCTAGTTGTGGATTTAAAAGAAAACATGAATCATCAGCGTACAATGACACCTTTGTTTTTAAGCCCTGGATTTCTAATCCTCTGATATTATTATTGGATCTGATCAATCACAATCATCTCCTTTGTCTTGATCGCGTTGAGGGAGAGGTTCATCACATCATTTACGGTCTAGGTCCCATGCCCTCTGCTGACAGCCAGGAGGAAGCTTGGGCTAGTGGGTAATGTGTTCCGGAGGATCTGGGCTGGACGGTGGAGGATGTGATTGCTCCACAGGGAGTAATCCTCAGAACCTGGCCTCACAACCTTTTCAACTCCATTTTATCTTTCTTGTCGAGGGATGACCTCATAGTCAACTGGAGACAGATGGATCCTTGGAAATAACCAGAAGTCTCTGGGAAGGAGAAGCAGTTAGATAGAGGCCCTACTCAGGTAACAGGCTAACAGTCAGACAACGGCTAAGCTTGTTGTTGTACTGTGTGTCCTCGCTCTCGAACAGGATGTAGCCTCCCAAGAGGCTAACAGTCAGATAACTGCTAAGCTGCTAGCAATTAGACATCTAGTCTGCTACCTCAGAAAGCTGAAAGTCCTGTTGCTGAAAAGTGTCTGAGCTAAGCTAATAGGCTACATGTCACATAGGCCCAAACTCCAACCTGTAGCGATCAGCCAGCTAGCAGGTACATCTGTAAGTTAGAAAGTCAGCAGATATGATCTACTATAATTGTCAAACAGTCAGCTGCTAGCATGCTAACATAACCGATGATTAACACATATTTCCTTTTAAAATGAGGTTTTCCACAGTGGAATATTGTATTCCAGTCTCATGGATAGGCCTAAATAAATTAAGCAATGGAATCACTATCCAAATACAAGGAATGGTGGACATTCTGAACGAAACAATATCATAGAGGTGTAATGATATGTGGATTGAGTCATCCACAACAAAGTGTATGGCTACAGACACTATAATGTAGTTAGTTTCCCCTGGAACCTGAATAAGCAGCATTGCAAAGTGGAGGGAAATGAGGCTCTGTACAAATGGGCCTTTATCTCAGATGAGTCGGACCATGGGACTCAATGATTACTTCCTGGATTGGAGATACACACTTCCTGTAGTGCATTTACCAATGTTTATGTTCCCCTGTTAATATCAGTGCATTAGTTAGTTGTTGAGTGTTTTGTTGTTTTTGTTGTTTCTTTCTCATCCACACTTATCCATATATACCACTTGTCTATTCAAAACGAGTACAGTATAGGATTAGATGGACCAGAGGGCTTTGCTTTTAAGTGAATTCATGACCTCATCTCATAATGTAACTACACTATGAAAGGTGCTATCTAGAACCTAAAAGGGTTCTTCGGCTATCCCCATAGGAGAACCCATTTTAGTTCAAGGTAGAACCCTTTTGGTTCCAGGTAGAACCCTTTTGGGTTCCATGTAGAACCCTTTCCACATATGATTCTACATGGAACCAAAAAGGGTTCTACCTGGAACTAAAAACAGTTATCCTATGGGGACAGCCGTAGAACCCTTTTGGAATCCTTTTTTCTAAGAGTGTAGTGCAACAAGCTGGAACTTAAGAACATGTCAGTAGAACTAAGAACAGAATGATACATATACTGTTGTTATTCCATAATGCACACTGCCTTTCATTCAATAGCATTACCCAGGCCCTGTTGGAAGAAAAGTCTGACAATTACACAGGATTATCACCATTTAGGTAATTTATAGTGCCTTCAGAAAATATTCACACCCCTTGACTTTTTACAATTTTTTTTGTGTTTGTTGTGATTATATTGAGATGTGTCACTGGCCTACACACAATACCTCATAATGTCAAAGTGGAATTATGTTTTTAGAATTTTTTACAAATTAATTAAAAATGAAAAGTTGAAATGTCTTGAGTCAATAAGTATTCAAACCCTTTGTTATGGCAAGTCTAAATAAGTTTAGGAGTAGAAATTTGCTTAACAAGTCACATAATAAGTTGCATAGACTCACTCTGTGTGCAATAATAGTGTTTAATATGATTTTTGAATGACTACCTCATCTCTGTACCTTACACATACAATTATCTGTAAGGTCCCTCAGTCGAGCAGTGAATTTAAAACACAGATTCAACCACAAAGACCAAATCAAATCACATTTTATTTGTCACATACACGTGTTTAGCAGATGTTATTGCGGGTGTAGCGAAATGCTTGTGCTTCTAGCTCCGACAGTGCAGTAATATCTAACAAGTAATATCTAACAATTTCACAACATATTCCCAATACACATCAATCTAAGTAAGGAATGGAATTTAAGAATATATACATATATGCACAAGCAATGACAGAGCGGCATGGACTAAGATACAGTAGAATATTATAGAATACAGTATATACATATGAGATAAGTAATGCAAGATATGTAAACATTATTCAAGTGACTAGTGTTCCATTTCTTAAAGTGGCCAGTGATTTCAATAGGCAGCAGCAGCCTCTAATGTGCTAGTGATGGCTATTTAACAGTCTGATGGCCTTGAGATAGAAGCTGTTTTTCATTATCTCGGTCCCAGCTTTGATGTACCTGTACTGACCTCGCCTTCTGGATGATAGCGGGGTGAACAGGCAGTGGCTCAGGTGGTTGATGTCCTTGATGATCTTTTTGGCCTTCCTGTGACATCGGGTGTTGTAGGTGTCCTGGAGGGTGGGTAGTTTGCCCCCGGTAATTCGTTCGGCAGACCGCACCACCCTCTGGAGAGCCCTGCGGTTGCGGGTGGTGCAGTTGCTGTACCAGGCGGTGATACAGCCCGACAGGATGCTCTCAATTGTGCATCTGTAAAAGTTTGTGAGGGTTTTAGGTGCCAAGCCAAATTTCTTCAGCCTCCTGAGGTTGAAGAGGCTCTGTTGCACCTTCTTCACCACACTGTCTGCGTGGGTGGACCATTTCAGTTTGTCAGTTATGTGTACACCAAGGAACTTGAAGCTTTCCACCTTCTCCACTGCAGTCCCGTCGATGTGGATAGGGGGGTGCACCCTCTGCTGTTTCCTGAAGTCCACGATCATCTCCTTTGTTTTGTTGACGTTGAGTGAGAGGTTATTTTCCTGACACCACATTCCCAGAGCCCTCATCTCCTCCCTGTAGGTTGTCTCGTCATTGTTGGTAATCAAGCCTACTACTGTTGTGTCGTCTGCAAACTTGATGATTGAGTTGGAGGCGTGCTTGGCCAAGCAGTCATGGGTGAACAGAGAGTACAGGAGGGGGCTGAGCATGCACCCTTGTGGGGCCCCAGTGTTGAGGATCAGCGAAGTGGATATGTTGTTTCCTACCTTCACCACCTGGGGGAGGCCCGTCAGGAAGTCCAGGACCCAGTTGCACAGGGCGGGGTTCAGACCCAGGGCCTCGAGCTTAATGATGAGCTTGGAGGGTACTATGGTGTTGAATGCTGAGCTATAGTCAATGAACAGCATTCTTACATAGGTATTCCTCTTATCCAGGGAGGTTTTCCAATGCCTTGCAAGAAGGGCACATATTGGTATATATACATTTTTTTAAAGCATCCCTTTGGGCATGGTGAAGTTATTAATTACACTTTGAATGGTGTATCAAGACACCCAGTCACTACAAAGATACAGGCGTCCTTCCTAACTCAGTTGCCGGAGAGGAAGGAAACCGCTCAGGAATTTCACCATGAGGCCAATGGTGACTTTAAAACAGTTACAGAGTTTAATGGCTGTGATAGGAGAAAACTACAACATTGTAGTTACTCCACAATAATAACCTAAATGACAGAGTGAAAAGAAGGAAGCCTGTACAGAATAAAACTATTCCAAAACATGAATCCTGTTTGTGATAAGGCATTAAAGTAAAACTGCAAAAAATGTGGCAAAGAAATTAACTTTATGTCCTGAATACAAAGTGTTATGTTTGGGGCAAATCCAACACAAGACATCACTAAGTACCACTCTTCATATTTTTAAGCATGGTGGTGGCTGCATCATGTTATGAGTATGCTTGTCATCGGCAATGACTAGGGAGTTTTTTAGGATGAAAAGAAACGGAATAGAGCTAAGCACAGGCCAAATCCTAGAGGAAAACCTGGTTCAGTCTGCTTTCCAACAGACACTGGGAGAGAAATTCACCTTTCAGCAGGACAATAACCTAAAACACAAGGCCAAATATACACTGGAGTTGCTTACCAAGACGACATTTAATGTTCCTGAGTGGCCTAGTTACAGTTTTGACTTAAATTGGCTTGAAAATCTATGGCAAGATTGAAAATGGCTGTCTAGCAATGATCAACAACCAACTTGACAGATCTTGAATATTTTTTTAAAGAATCGTGCAAATATTGCACAATCCAGTTGTGCAAAGCTCTTAGATATTTACCCAGAAAGACTCACAGCTGTAATCGCTGCCAAAGGGGATTCTAACATAATTACGTGTTGTCTGAGAGACACAGAGATTCATGACGTTTTGTCTGAAACACAGAGATTCATGACGTGTTGTCTGAAACACAGAGATTCATGACGTGTTGTCTGAGAGACACAGAGATCAAATCAAATCAAATGTTATTGGCCACATGCGCCGAACACAACAGGTGCAGACATTACAGTGAAATGCTTACTTACAGCCCTTAAACAACAGTGCATTTATTTTAAATAAAAAAGTAAAATAAAACAACAACAAAAAAGTGTTGAGAAAAAAAGAGCAGAAGTAAAATAAAATAACAGTATGGAGGTTATATATACAGGGGGTACCGGTGCAGAGTCAATGTGCGGGAGCACCGGCTAGTTGAGGTAGTTGAAGTAATATGTACATGTGGGTAGAGTTAAAGGGACTATGCATAAATCATTAACAGAGTAGCAGCAGCGTAAAAATATGGGGTGGGGGTGGGGGGGCAGTGCAAATAGTCTGGGTAGCCATGATTAGCTGTTCAGGAGTCTTATGGCTTGGAGGTAGAAGCTGTTGAGAAGTCTTTTGGACCTAGACTTGGCACTCCGGTACCGCTTGCCGTGCGGTAGCAGAGAGAACAGTCTATGACTAGGGTGGCTGGAGTCTTTGACAATTTTGAGGGCCTTCCTCTGACACCGCCTGGTATAGAGGTCCTGGATGGCAGGAAGCTTGGCCCCAGTGATGGACTGGGCCGTACGCACTACCCTCTGTAGTGCCTTGCGGTCGGAGGCCAAGCAGTTGCCATACCAGGCGGTGATGCAACCAGTCAGGATGCTCTCGATGGTGCAGCTGTAGAATTCTTTGAGGATCTGAGGACCCATGCCAAATCTTTTCAGTCTCCTGAGGGGGAATAGGCTTTGTCGTGCCCTCTTCACGACTGTCTTGGTGTGTTTGGACCATGATAGTTCGTTGGTGATGTGGACACCAAGGAACTTGAAGCTCTCAACCTGTTCCACTACAGCCCCGTCGATGAGAATGGGGGTGTGCTTAGTCCTCTTTTTTTGTCCTGTAGTCCACAATCATCTCCTTTGTCTTGGTCACATTGAGGGAGAGGTTGTTATCCTGGCACCACACGGCCATGTCTCTGACCTCCTCCCTATAGGCTGTCTCATCGTTGTCGGTGATCAGGCCTACCACTGTTGTGTTGTCTGCAAACTTAATGATGGTGTTGGAGTCATGCCTGGCCATGCAGTCATGGGTGAACAGGGAGTACAGGAGGGGACTGAGCACGCACCCCTGAGGGGCCCCCGTGTTGAGGATCAGTGTGGCAGATGTGTTGTTACCTACCCTTACCACCTGGGGGCGGCCCGTCAGGAAGTCCAGGATCCAGTTGCAGAGGGAGGTGTTTAGTCCCAGGATCCTTAGCTTAGTGATGAGCTTTGAGGGCACTATGGTGTTGAATGCTGAGCTGTAGTCAATGAATAGCATTCTCACGTAGGTGTTCCTCTTGTCCAGGTGGGAAAGGGCAGTGTGGAGTGCAATAGAGATTGCATCATCTGTGGATCTGTTGAGGGCGGTATGCAAATTGGAGTGGGTCTAGGTTTTCTGGGATAATGGTGTTGATGTGAGCCATGACCAGCCTTTCAAAGCACTTCATGGCTACAGACGTCAGTGCTACGGGTCGGTAGTCATTTAGGCAGGTTATCTTAGTGTCCTTGGGCACGGGGACTATGGTGGTCTGCTTGAAACATGTTGGTATTACAGACTCAGTCAGGGACATGTTGAAAATGTCAGTGAAGACACTTGCCAGTTGGTCAGCACATGCTCGGAGTACACGTCCTGGTAATCCGTCTGGCCCTGCGGCCTTGTGAATGTTGACCTGCTTAAAAGTCTTACTCACATCGGCTACGGAGAGCGTGATCACATAGTCATCCGGAACAGCTGGTGCTCTCATGCATGTCATGACGTGTTCTGAGAGACACAGAGATTCATGACGTGTTGTCTGAGAGACACAGAAATTAATGACGTGTTGTCTGAGAGACAGAAATCATGACGTGTTGTCTGAGAGACACAGAGATTTATGGGTGAAGTGAAGTGTGGAACCCCTAAAGCCTGTAAAGCTTAGTCCAGACTCCATACAACCATTATCAGAGTTTCAACGTTTTGTGTGTGTGTGTGTGTGTGCTTGTGTGTGTGCTTTGCATGTATGCCTGTGCTTACTAGTGTAGTTGTGGTTGTGGTGAAATGGATGGGTTAAGATGCACATTATCTGTAGCTGACTATGGAGACTGTAGAAAGAAAGGACCTCTGGGTGAATTAAGTCAGAGAAAAATAGTGTCTGATATTTGGATTATTCCACACACAAAAATACAACGACACACATGTTTGCTCTCACAGACTCTTTACCTCTATCACACACACACACACAGACTCACACACAAACATACACACAGCTGCCAGACTGTATAGCCATGGGCTGTGGGATCTATAGCATTTGTGGTTCACACACACACACACAGGCACACACACACACACAGGGGAAGCTAATCTCCACCATCGGCTCAGAAACACTGGGAGCCCAATGCTTTCAGCGAGACCCTTTCAGTGAGAGAGCCTTTGTGAGATCAGCATCTGATATAGAGAGAGCCGTCAGAGAGAGAGGCTAGTAAGGTTTGATGACCATTAATACAGAGAGAGAGAGAGAGAGAGAGAGAGAGAGAGAGAGAGAGAGAGAGAGAGAGAGAGAGAGAGAGAGAGAGAGAGAGAGAGAGAGAGAGAGAGAGAGAGAGAGAGAGAGAGAGAGAGAGAGAGAGAGAGAGAGAGAAAAAAAAAGAGAGAGCAGGAAACACCACAGGAAATGCCTTAGAGGGTGTGTAATGCCATCTCTGATGACTGCTGGTACATACTACCCACTACACTCACCATTCTGCCTGCAGTTTGTTATCATTCGGCTTGTTAATGTTACTGAAACGGCGTGACATAACTGGGCCTATCCCTTTAAATGCTCAAGTCAACAGGACTGACATATTTATTAGTCTCTAGTTGATCAATTCAGATTGTTGTGCCTGAAGTTAAACTGATAAACAGAAACTCTATCGTGTCCTCTTTTACCCCCATATTCCCCAGGTGTCAGTAACAAACAGTAATACAACTGAACCCAGTTCTCTTCCCCTATGTGTATCTCACACTCAGTGGAGCAGAAAGAGAGAAAACAGCTCCTATCTGATCAACACAGGAAGCAGATACCTTGCCCCTGTCATCACCATCATTGTGCCCATATACAACAATCTTCAGACAGTTTTCCGTTATGATTGGCCTTGTCGGGGGTGCATAGGTAAAAAACTAAATTATCTTATTTTCAGCCCAGTGGTAGTGAAAGGAAGGCATGGTTGGTTTTCCTGTAGCTCCACTATTGTCTCCACATACTGGTGTTGTTGGTGGAAAAATATGTCTGTGAATATATTGAGTTTCCTGGGAGGTGGTTGCTATTGGAACAGGTGGCCAAAGGCACAACATACTGTAAGTCCACTCTCTATGGCATTTCAACAATAATAAGTATCCTTTTCTGTTTTAAATCTAACTTGAAAGGCAAAGCAACACGGCAACACCTTCCAATGTCAATATTGTCACAGAGGGTGAGAATATAATGAAGTGATTTCATCAACAGTGCTAAACTTTTGAAATATGTTGTTAGGGTTGAAGTTGGTATGAATGATGGGTGAGTGTATGTGAGAGGGGTGGGTGTGTGTGTGTGTGTGTGTGTGTTTGTGTGTGTGTGTGAAAGTGGAGCGGACAAGAGACCACAGACACACAAACACATGAGGGCAGGTGTTCTTCCATAAGTGTTTGATCATCCATCAAACCTCCAAACAGAACATTAGGTAATAAAGTAATATCTAAAGACTTTAAGTCCGGGAAAACTCCAGGGTTGGATGGCATACCAGTCGAGGTATACCAAACCTTTTTTGATATACTCAGAGGACCATTATTAGCATGTTATAACCACTCCTATGTAAATGGTCGTTTATCAGACACTCAAGAAGAAGGTCTGATTTCATTATTACTGAAACAGGATACAAGTGGTAATATAAAGATCCAGTCCATTAAAAAAATTAGAGGCCCCTTACACTTCAGTGTTGTGATGCAAAAATTCTAGAAAAATGTATAGCGCATAAAATTAAAAAGGTTTTGTCGGACATTATTCATTCTAATCAGACAGGTTTTTTACATGGGCGATACATTGGAGATAATACAGTGAGGGAAAAAAGTATTTGATCCCCTGCTGATTTTGTACGTTTGCCCACTGACAAAGAAATGATCAGTCTATAATTTTTATGGTAGGTTTATTTGAACAGTGAGAGACAGAATAACAACAAAATAATCCAGAAAAACGCATGTCAAAAATGTTATAAATTGATTTGCATTTTAATGAGGGAAATAAGTATTTGACCCCCTCTCAATCAGAAAGATTTCTGGCTCCCAGGTGTCTTTTATACAGGTAACGAGCTGAGATTAGGAGCACACTCTTAAAGGGAGTGCTCCTAATCTCAGTTTGTTGCCTGTATAAAAGACACCTGTCCACAGAAGCAATCAATCAATCAGATTCCAAACTCTCCACCATGGCCAAGACCAAAGAGCTCTCCAAGGATGTCAGGGACAAGATTGTAGACCTACACAAGGCTGGAATGGGCTACAAGACCATCGCCAAGCAGCTTGGTGAGAAGGTGACAGTTGGTGCGATTATTCGCAAATGGAAGAAACACAAAATAACTGTCAATCTCCCTCGGCCTGGGGCTCCATGCATGATCTCACCTCGTGGAGTTGCAATGATCATGAGAACGGTGAGGAATCAGCCCAGAACAACATGGGAGGATCTTGTCAATGATCTCAAGGCAGCTGGGACCATAGTCACCAAGAAAACAATTGGTAACACAGTACGCCGTGAAGGACTGAAATCCTGCAGCGCCCACAAGGTCCCCCTGCTCAAGAAAGCACATATACAGGCCCGTCTGAAGTTTGCCAATGAACATCTGAATGATTCAGAGGAGAACTGAGTGAAAGTGTTGTGGTCAGATGAGACCAAAATCGAGCTCTTTGGCATCAACTCAACTTGCCGTGTTTGGAGGAGGAGGAATGCTGCCTATGACCCCAAGAACACCATCCCCACTGTCAAACATGGAGGTGGAAACATTATGCTTTGGTGGTGTTTTTCTGCTAAGGGGACAGGACAACTTCACTGCATCAAAGGGACGATGGACAGGGCCATGTACCGTCAAATCTTGGGTGAGAACCTCCTTCCCTCAGCCAGGGCATTGAAAATGGGTCGTGGATTGGTATTCCAGCATGACAATGACCCAAAACACACGGCCAAGGCAACAAAGGAGTGGCTCAAGAAGAAGCACATTAAGGTCCTGGAGTGGCCTAGCCAGTCTCCAGACCTTAATCCCATAGAAAATCTGTGGAGGGAGCTGAAGGTTCGAGTTGCCAAACGTCAGCCTCGAAACCTTAATGACTTGGAGAAGATCTGCAAAGAGGAGTGGAACAAAATCCCTCCTGAGATGTGTGCAAACCTGGTGGCCAACTACAAGAAACGTCTGATCTCTGTGATTGCCAACAAGGGTTTGCCACCAAGTACTAAGTCATGTTTTGCAGAGAGGTCAAATACTTATTTCCCTCATTAAAATGCAAAACAATTTATAACATTTTTTACATGCATTTTTCTGGATTTTGTTGTTGTCATTTTGTCTCTCACTGTTCAAATAAACCTACCATTAAAATTATAGAATGATCATGTCTTTGACAGTGGGCAAACGTAAAAAAATCAGCAGGGGATCAAATACTTTTTTCCCTCACTGTATAAGGCAAGTACTGGAAACAATAGAACATTATGAAAAATCTGGGAAATCAGGCCTAGATTCATAGCAGACTTCAAAAAGGCAATTGAGAAAGTACGACTGGGGTTTATATATGAATGCCTGGAACATTTCAATTTTGGACAATCATGTACAGTGGGGGAAAAAATGTATTTAGTCAGCCACCAATTGTGCAAGTTCTCCCACTTAAAAAAAAAATTATTTTTCCCCCCACTGTATATGGGGGATACAATCTTCCCAGCTCTGCAAATTTTGCTGCGAAGAGACAGAATCATTAGATAATTTGTTTTGGTACTGTCCATTTGTAGCTTGTTTTTGGACACAGGTCCAGGAATGGCTAAAGGATTGCAATATTTACCTGGAGCTAACCCTGCAGATAGCACTACTGGGTGATCTGAAAAGTCATAGTCAATCGATCAATAATATAATAATACTTTTAGCAAAAATGTTTATTTTAAATTCACGATCTGTAGAAACAATGAGAATAGAAAGGTTCAGAACTTCTGTAAAACATCACAGTACAGTTGAAAAATATTTTGCAAATAGAAATCCAATATGGATGGTGTTAAGAGATAGATGGGAGGTGTTGAATGGAGCTGAAGGATGGGACTAATAACAACAACTAATAACAACAAGATAACTAATGTAAAGCATACTGTGTCCATAATAAGTATATACAGTGGGGAAAAAAAGTATTTAGTCAGCCACCAATTGTGCAAGTTCTCCCACTTAAAAAGATGAGAGAGGCCTGTAATTTTCATCATAGGTACACGTCAACTATGACAGACAAAATGAGAAAAAAAATCCAGAAAATCACATTGTAGGATTTTTAATGAATTTATTTGCAAATTATGGTGGAAAATAAGTATATGGTCAATAACAAAAGTTTCTCAATACTTTGTTATATACCCTTTGTTGGCAATGACACAGGTCAAATGTTTTCTGTAAGTCTTCACAAGGTTTTCACACACTGTTGCTGGTATTTTGGCCCATTCCTCCATGCAGATCTCCGCTAGAGCAGTGATGTTTTGGGGCTGTCGCTGGGCAACACAGACTTTCAACTCCTTCCAAAGATTTTCTATGGGGTTGAGATCTGGAGACTGGCTAGGCCACTCCAGGACCTTGAAATGCTTCTTACGAAGCCACTCCTTCGTTGCCCGGCCGGTGTGTTTGGGATCATTGTCATGCTGAAAGACCCAGCCACGTTTCATCTTCAATGCCCTTGCTGATGGAAGGAGGTTTTCACTAAAAATCTCACGATACATGGCCCCATTCATTCTTTCCTTTACACGGATCAGTCGTCCTGGTCCCTTTGCAGAAAAACAGCCCCAAAGCATGATGTTTCCACCCCCATGCTATGGTGTTCTTTGGATGCAACTCAGCATTCTTTGTCCTCCAAACACGACGAGTTGAGTTTTTACCAAAAAGTTCTATTTTGGTTTAATCTGACCATATGACATTCTCCCAATCCTCTTCTGGATCATCCAAATGCACTCTAGCAAACTTCAGACGTGCCTGGACATGTACTGGCTTAAGCAGGGGGACACGTCTGGCACTGCAGGATTTGAGTCCCTGGCGGCGTAGTGTGTTACTGATGGTAGGCTTTGTTACTTTGGTCCCAGCTCTCTGCAGGTCATTCACTAGGTCCCCCTGTGTGGTTCTGGGATTTTTGCTCACCGTTCTTGTGATCATTTTGACCCCACGGGGTGAGATCTTGCGTGGAGCCCCAGATCGAGGGAGATTATCAATGGTCTTGTATGTCTTCCATTTCCTAATAATTGCTCCCACAGTTGATTTCTTCAAACCAAGCTGCTTACCTATTGCAGATTCAGTCTTCCCAGCCTGGTGCAGGTCTACAATTTTGTTTCTGGTGTCCTTTGACAGCTCTTTGGTCTTGGCCATAGTGGAGTTTGGAGTGTGACTGTTTGAGGTTGTGGACAGGTGTCTTTTATACTGATAACAAGTTCAAACAGGTGCCATTAATACAGGTAACGAGTGGAGGACAGAGGAGCCTCTTAAAGAAGAAGTTACAGGTCTGTGAGAGCCAGAAATCTTGCTTGTTTGTAGGTGACCAAATACTTATTTTCCACCATAATTTGCAAATAAATTAATTTAAAATCCTACAATGTGATTTTCTGGAAAAAAAATTCTCAATTTGTCTGTCATAGTTGACGTGTACCTATGATGAAAATTACAGGCCTCTCTCATCTTTTTAAGTGGGAGAACTTGCACAATTGGTGGCTGACTAAATACTTTTTTTCCCCACTGTAGGTTATTGGTTGAGAGCTTTTGTGAAAGAGCACAGTTAGAAAAATATGGCATATGGCAAACCAGATGGACATCATGAAAATGATCGGACGTTCAGGAGTAAAAACAAACAAAATATAATTATTGTAGAATTTGACTGTGTCCATAAAATGTATATAGTATGTATGGGCTGGAAGTAGAGGCCTAAGCGTTGTTGTTCACTAGTTTACTCCAATAGGGGAAGGGGTGGTGGGGTTGGAAAGTAATGAAGGGAAATATAATTTTAAAAAGGATGTGTGTGTGTGTATGGATGTACAGTGAGGGAAAAAAAATATTTGATCCCCTGCTAATTTTGTAAGTTTGCCCACTGACAAAGAAATGATCAGTCTATAATTTTAATGGTAGGTTTATTTGAACAGTGAGAGACAGAATAACAACAAAAAAATCCAGAAAAATACATGTCAAAAATGTTATAAATTGATTTGCATTTTAATGAGGGAAATAAGTATTTGACCCCCTCTCAATCAGAAAGATTTCTGGATCCCAGGTGTCTTTTATACAGGTAACGAGCTGAGATTAGGAGCACACTCTTAAAGGGAGTGCTCCTAATCTCAGTTTGTTACCTGTATAAAAGACACCTGTCCACAGAAGCAATCAATCAATCAGATTCCAAACTCTCCACCATGGCCAAGACCAAAGAGCTCTCCAAGGATGTCAGGGACAAGATTGTAGACCTACACAAGGCTGGAATGGGCTACAAGACCATCGCCAAGCAGCTTGGTGAGAAGGTGACAACAGTTGATGCGATTATTCGCAAATGGAAGAAACACAAAAGACCTGTCAATCTCCCTCGGCCTGGGGCTCCATGCAAAATCTCACCTCGTGGAGTTGCAATGATCATGAGAACGGTGAGGAATCAGCCCAGAACTACACAGGAGGATCTTGTCAATGATCTCAAGGCAGCTGGGACCATAGTCACCAAGAAAACAATTGGTAACACACTACGCCGTGAAGGACTGAAATCCTGCAGCACCCGCAAGGTCCCCCTGCTCAAGAAAGCACATATACAGGGCCGTCTGAAGTTTGCCAATGAACATCTGAATGATTCAGATGAGAACTGGGTGAAAGAGTTGTGGTCAGATGAGACCAAAATGGAGCTCTTTGGCATCAACTCAACTCGCCGTGTTTGGAGGAGGAGGAATGCTGCCTATGACCCCAAGAACACCATCCCCACCATCAAACATGGAGGTGGAAACATTATGCTTTGGGGGTGTTTTTCTGCTAAGGGGACAGGACAACTTCACTGCATCAAAGGGATGATGGACGGGGCCATGTACCGTCAAATCTTGGGTGAGAACCTCCTTCCCTCAGCCAGGGCATTGAAAATGGGTCGTGGATTGGTATTCCAGCATGACAATGACCCAAAACACACGACCAAGGCAACAAGGGAGTGGCTCAAGAAGAAGCACATTAAGGTCCTGGAGTGGCCTAGCCAGTCTCCAGACCTTAATCCCATAGAAAAGTAAGTAAGTAAGTCAGTCAGTCAGTCAGTCAGTCAGTCAGTCTCTCTCTCTCTCTCTCTCTCTCTCTCCCCATGTCATCTGCATTTCCCACAATTTGAGGAATCCCCCCAACCCTCCCTCCCGCCCTTTCCCGTCCCTCCATGCTCTGGCTGTCAAGCCCCTCTCAGCACCAGAGGGGGCCAGGGGAGCAGGCTCTGCTTTTTCCATCATCCCAGTCAGGAGAGAGGGACGTTGGGCAGGCTGTGTCACAGACTTCCCCGGGGCTAGATCACCTCAGACAAACTTTGACTACTGTCTGTCACAAAGAGACTCATGTTTAATGCCATTCCATTCCCGATGCGACAGGGAGACGTGTGTAAATCCAGACATTAGGTGTCTGGGTGAGTGTGAAAGGTGGCTCTTATTAGCTACAATACTGCACTATTTACAATTTGCAATGATGAGGCGTATTAAATATTCCCTACTTTTTATGGGAAGTTTGAATTATGCGGTTAATTTGCTGATTGGCTTGACAAATCAAATCAGGCCGATAGGAATAGGAAAAGGTGAGGTTTCTGTATGGAATACAACCGTTCGTGGGATTTCTCATATTCTGCAACTATGTCGGTGCAAGCGGTGGGTCTCGCTCTCCCCCTTCAGTGTACCATCGTCCTCACACAGATTGAGTTCAACTAGGAGAAGACCCACTATAACCAGTTCCCCTGGCAATAGAACTAGCTAGAACATTCTAAAAACAGATACCATGTCACTGATAGGCTAGCTCCCTCAACATCCTTTTTACAGAGCGGACAGATGGAAGTAGGCTGGCGCTAGGCTAAAGTTAGCGTCGCAATTAGTTCACACATTAATTAGCAGTGAGAGGAGCAGAGGCACACCAGATTTCCCCGGTGTCGAAAACCCGTTTTCCGGACCTGAATAAGAACGAATGAGGACCAAGCAAGTGGCAGATGGAAAATCCAAAAATAAAGTGGAAAACATGGGAAGCTGAAACACAAAGTTGATGAAAGTGATGATGATGTTATTTCCTGAAGGAAACAGGGGTTTTAGCGCTTCTATTTGAGGCATGAGGTGCATAATATAACATCATGGCTTCTTATCTAAAGGACAACAAAACCCCTTTACTAAAAATGATTTTCCGGCAGATACACAGGCAGTGTAAAACAATATTAAAGTGTACACAGGCATATACATCCTTGGGTAGCACTTGAAACCCCTAAGAGCTTATCAAGTGTAGGCTTACACTAAATGAGGCCAACTATAAAGTACACCTGAAGACTGGTATGTAACACTGTGGTCAGGCCGGGTCAAGGTTTTTGGTTTTATGTGAATCTTTCTTGTCTTGCTGTCTGGTTCCAATGTGGTTCTACTTTGGGCCAAGGGTTCCTGAGAAGGCCACATTCCTTCATGCTCTCAGTATATGTTACCGCTGCCAAAATTTAGAAAAGTACAGGTTGGATGAATGTTCCTTAATCAGCGTGTATGTGTTTGCATGTTAGTGCGTGTGCGTGCGTATGTGTGACTGCGATGTAGGGGTTCTGGGATATGGATTTATCTTGGCATATTTGTGAATGCGTCCATGTCTGTGCGTGCTTGTGTGTGTATGTCTGTGTGTTTGTGTGTGTGTGTGTGTGTATTGGGGTGAAACTACAAGCCTAAGAATGTGGAAAGGAAATAAAACAATTAAAGCACTGTAAGGGGAGTGTAGAGCTGGCAGCAGACTCTGTCAGGTGCAATGGTCGAGACGGGTACCCAACAATGGAGCACTCTGGAGAAGATATCAATGTCATATGTATCATTTATCATGAACAAGGCCGAACATTTCACTTGACGGGCAAGTTGAACACATTAGGGCATTCCTATTGGTCAAGAGTCACCAGAACGTCACCATGATACAATCCACTGCAAAAGACTGCACTGCAGAATACACTGTATGATACTCATACCCCGGGATGGAAATTAAGCTACCCGCTAGCCCGAGGCTAACACTTTTCAGACTGCTCTAGTAGAAAACGTGCCAAACTAGCCCAAAAGGCCAGTGAAATTTTGACTTTTCACACATCGCATGGCACAGATTTTGGACCCAAATGTTACCCAGGCTAATAGAAATCGTAGTCTACTAGCCCGGCTGGCCGGTGCCTGAAATCCAGAAGTTCCATCCCTGCTCATACCACATGCTCATAATGCCATACACTATTTGTATGATACTGTTACCAGTATGACAACAAATCACACATTTTCCATGTTAAAACCTGGAGATTACTGGCAATTTTAGGTCAAGTACATCACTCAACGGTGTAAGTGTTCTCCAACTGGGTCAGAAGTCAGTCCACTCTCCTAACCAGAAGAACAGATCATTCTCAATTTCACTTCTCCCTTGTACTGCTGATTCCTAAATACCATTGTTGCTCCACCGAAACAGAGGAGGAAATACCCTGGCATCAAATGAAAGCAAGACAACTCTCCCTCTGCGATTCATACACTTGTACTCCCACACAGCGTTTGAATAGGGATCCCGCCCATTTACGAGAAACAGCAGCATCACAGGGAGAAGGCTCTAACAATTTGAAGTATCCAGGGTGGAACGCTGTGTTGTTGTTTATCTCTGACTCTCAATTCCTCAGTTACCTGTTAGTTACCTGTTAGTTACCTGTTAGTTACCCGTTAGTTACCTGTTAGTTACCTATTAGTTACCCGTTAGTTACCTATTAATTACCTATTAGTTACCTGTTAGTTATGTTAGTTACCTGTTAGTTACCCGTTAGTTACCTGTTAGTTACCTGTTAGTTACCCGTTAATTGTCTGTTAGTTACCTGTTAGTTACCTGCTAGTTACCCATTAGTTAGTTGTGATTTCTGAGTCACACTTTATTTTAAAACAAGAATGAAAGTAAAGTTTCACTGAGGTTGCAGTGTCCCCATTGTGTCTGTCTGCACAATGGATACAAGGAGGCCAAGGACTGCTCTGCAGAAGACATTCAAACCCTGGAAGCACTTTTCAAACTGATACTTTTAACATAGTCATTCCACAGACACTCCACAATTTACAGACTGTGCATTCACTGGGGAGAAATCAAATACATGCAGACATTGAACACCAACATGACTTTACTACAGAACCCTCATAGTCCCTCGGGTGATTTTCAGGAGTGTGTCTGGAGGTCAGACTCATACCCCAAACACTACGCCCCCCTCCAACACCAATCCCCGACCACAACTACACCCCCCCACTTCCCCTTCCCCTAAATCTCTCACCCGAGGACAGCAAGAGTTGCAGCACAAGGACACAAGGACACCATCTTGAACTCAACATCCTGAGCATCAACAGTGCACCCACAGCACCAGATGGAGCCCCATAAATCACAGGCCCTGAGCACCTGGGAGAGCCCATAAAGAGGGCAGCAGAACTGAGGGGGGAGGCAACTAGGCGAACCCCTGGTCTATGCCAATGACTGTATATATGAATGGACAAAACCATCGATCACGTGACACCATTCATTCCTATGTGAAGACTCAACTCATGGTGACATAACATGCGCAGTTTGAGCTACTCCAGGAAGTAGCTCAGTTGGTAGAGCATGGCGTTTGCAACGCCAGGGTTGTGGGTTCTATTCCCACGGGGGGCCAGTATAAAACAAATTAAGAAAATAATGTATGCCCTCACTAACTGTAAGTCGCTCTGGATAAGAGCGTCTGCTAAAATGACGAAAAAAAATAAAAAAATAAGTGATATTGCAGGCTAGCTCAGTGCTGCCCCCTGTCATTGAGTTACTCAAGTTGAAGGCCGACCGGGGTACTGCAGGTTTCCATTAGCAGCTAAATTATCTTTATAACTTCTTCTGTTTGAATTTTTTTTAAATAATCGGTTCAAGGACATACATCTGGTATATTAGAAGCAATTATTTATACCATGAAATATTGTCTTTTAAACATGTTTTTATTTACACAAAGACTGACCACGAAGATTGCCATTTTTCTATTCACTATAATGGGTGAGCCTGCATTACCGCGGTCGGCCTTGAACTTCGGTGGGTTCAATGAGAGGAGGCAGTCGTTCTCCCCTGTTCTATGCCTACCCCTCAAGGTCCAGAGGGGGCTTGGGCCCAAGCGAGTCATTGCCCATAACTCTCCCATTTTTTGTGGCAGTGCTTTGTCCGTTTTTATGTTCTCATTATCTCTGGAGTAAATCACGCTAGGGGAAACGCTTGTTGAATGGTGGCTGCTACTACTGCTGTTGCTAGCTGGCTGTCTGGCCTCGAGTCCCCACAGAGAGTAAAACCAGATGTCAGGGTGGGTCGTGAGAGGGAGAGGGAGAGGGAGAGAGAGGGTCAGTCAGCACTTAGTGGAGAGAAGTGTAGACCACTAGACTCTGTCTACTCTGTCCACATGTAAGTACTTCTGGGAGGTTTGACCCGGTTTGTTTTCACCCGGTTTGACCCAGTTTGATCTGGCTCAGTGTTTGGTTCAGTGTTTGTTCTTGAGCGATGACCTCCATTTTGCCTATGGCTGATTTTCAATGAGTGCTGTAAAAAAGGGTGTGCTTAAGATACTATAATATTAGTGCGAAATTAATTCTTATGACAGTGTGAATGCCTATGACACTTTAATGTAATAAACCCCTTTAACCCTTTGACTGCCGTTATAAGAGCTTGACCGTCGTCATGGTCTGCGGGGTGGTTGCCCCGACCGTGTTTCTCCTAAGCCCCCTGTGAGTGAATCTATTTTCTGAGGCACCTCTGACACTCTTCTGGACCATAACAATGAAGCCTTTCTCCTCTCCACCTCGCGCTTGGTTGGCCTTTCTGAATAAGGCCTGGGGCAAGATAATCCATATCCCAGAACCCCTACATCGCACACAGACATACGCACGCACATACGCACGCACACTCACACTCACATGCACACACACACACACACACACATAGACTTAAATGGTCACACAAACTCACACACACTCACAGTGACAACTTTTCTTAAACATGTACAAGTACAGCACACACACAATCCAAACTAATTTACCTTACTGAAAACCTCAACATTGCCCCCTTGTGGTGATCTGAGGAAACACAGCAATCAGTGCTATTCAATTGTGAGTACTGTCCTCCATGTTTTACCTGGATTGATTGTACATGCATATACATAATTAGCTTCCTAATAACCTGTGTGGATAGAACAACAGAGAACACACCCTCACTAGAGTCAACAATGATGTTCAATAGACCTGTCCAACAGGGCTGCATGACATCACTGAGCATAGCTCTGTTCTAAACACAGATTGACACAGATGTTTCGGCTGAGTGCATCTTAATTGGATCTGCTGGAGCCTAAAACACTGTGTGACAGCGTGTACACTGGCGCTCCAGAGTAACATGTGTTAGACAGAACCATGGCAAGGAAAGATACATTGTTACAACATGCCTCTGAAAATGAGGGGCAATGAGGCTTGACAAAGAGTTTGTTTTACTGTGTCTGTGTGTGTGTGTTCACAGAGAGAGTGATTCCAGATTGTCAGTGGGGGCTGCCTGCATGTATGCTTGAGTGTGTGTGTTTGTGTGGTTGTTCCATATTTTTGACCGGACATTACTTAGCTGATACTACTAGGCGTGTGTGTGTGTGTGTGTGTGCGTGTGTGTGTGTGTGTGTGTGTGTGTGTGTGTGTGTGTGTGTGTGTGTGTGTGTGTGTGTGTGTGTGTGTGTGTGTGTGTGTGTGTGTGTGTGTGTGTAGCGGGCTAAATAAAGAGTGGGAAGAAAGAGTAGCCGGACACACCTACTCATTCAAGTTTTTTTCTTTATTTTTACTATTTTCTACATTGTAGAATAATAGTGAAGACATAAAACTATGAAATAACACATATGGAATCATTTAGTAACCAAAAAAGTGTTAAACAAATCACTTTGAGATTCTTCAAATAGCCACCCTTTGCCTTGATGACAGCTTTTCACACTCTTGGCATTCTCTTAACCATCTTCACCTGGAATGTGTTTCCAACAGTCTTGAAGGAGTTCCCACATATGCTGAGCACTTGTTGGCTGCTTTTCCTTCACTCTGCCGTCCGACACGTCCCAAACCATCTCAATTGGGTTGAGGTCGGGGGATTTTGAAGGCCAGGTCATCTGATGCAGCATTCCATCACTCTCCTTCTTGGTAAAATAGCCCTTACACAGCCTGGAGGTGTGATGGGTCATTGTCCTGTTAAAAAACAAATGATAGTCCCACTAAGCCCAAACCAGATGGGATGCCGTATCGCTGCAGAATGCTGTAGTAGCCATGCTGGTTAAGTGTACCTTGAATTCTAAATAAATCACTGACAGTGTCACCAGCAAAGCACCCCCACACCGTAACACCTCGTCCTCAATGCTTCACAGTGGGAACTACACATGCAGAGATCATCCGTTCACCCACACCGCGTCTCACCAAAGACATGGCGGTTGGAACCAAAAATCTCAAATTTGGACTCTAGACCAAAGGACAAATTTGCACCGGTCTAATGTCCAGCGCTCGTGTTTCTTGGCCCAAGCAAGTCTCTTCTTCTTATTGGTGTCCTTTAGTAGTGGTTCACACTGATTCACACAGTCCCCTCTGAACAATTGATGCTGAGATGTGTCTGTTACTTGAACTCTGTGAAGCTTTTATTTGGGCTGCAGTTTCTGAGCCTGGTAACTCTAATGAACTTATCCTCTGCAGCAGAGGTAACTCTGGGTCTTCCATTCCTGTCACAGTCCTCATGAGAGCGAGTTTCATCATAGCGCTTGATGGTTTTTGCGACTGCACTTGAAGAAACGTTCAAAGTTCTTGAAATGTTCCGTATTGACTGACCTTCATGTCTTAAAGTAATGATGGACTGTCGTTTCACTTTGCTTGTTTGAGCTGTTCTTGCCATAATATGGACTTGGTCTTTTACCAAATAGGGCTATCTTCTGTATACCCCCCCTACCTTATCACATCACAACTGATTGGCTCAAACGCATTAAGAAGGAAAGAAATTCCACAAATTAACTTTTAAGAAGGCACACCTGTTAATTGAAATGCATTCCAGGTGAAGCTGGTTGAGAGAATGCCAAGAGTGTGCAAAGCTGTCATCAAGGCAAAGGGTGGCTATTTAAAGAAACTCAAATATAAAATATATTTTGATTTGTTTAACACTTTTTCGGTTACTACATGATTCCATATGTGTTATTTCATAGTTTACATAGTCTACACTATTATTCTAGAATGTAGAAAATAGTAAAAATAAAGAAAAACCATTGAATGAGTAGGTGTGTCCAAACTTTTGACTGGTAGTGTATATCCCAATGCCCCAGGGCAGTGATTGCTGACATTGCCCCGTGTAGGGTGCTGTCTTTCGAATGGGATGTTAAACGGGTGTCCTGACTCTGTGGTTACTAAAGATCCCATGGAACTTATCGTAAGACTAGGGGTGTTTACCCCGGTCTCCTGGCTACATTTCCAATTTGACCATCATGGCCACCTTATCATCCCCAGCTTCCAATTGGCTCTTTCATCCCCCCTCCTCTCCCCTGTGTTCTCAGTGAACTTACCTGGTAAAATAAGGGTAAAATAAATAACTAAAGATAAAAGTCAAAACAATTATGTACATACAGTTGAAGTCAGAAGTTTACATACACTTAGGTTTGAGTCATTAAAACTCGTTTTTCAACCACTCCACACATTTCTTGTTAAAAAATTATAGTTTTGGCAAGTCGGTTAGGACATCTACTTTGTGCATGACACAAGTAATTTTTCCAACAATTGTTTACAGACAGATTATTTCACTTATAATTCACTGTATCACAATTCCAGTGGGTCAGAAGTTTACATACACTAAGTTGACTGTGCCTTTAAACAGCTTGGAAAATTCCAGAAAATGATGTCATGGCTTTAGAAGCTTCTGATAGGCTAATTGACATCATTTGAGTCAATTGGAGGTGTACCTGTGGATGTATTTCAAGGCCTACCTTCAAACTCAGTGCCTCTTTGCTTGACTGTGCTTTGCTGCAAGAGGGAGGAAGGAAAATTGATATATTGAAGCAAAATCTCAAGACATCAGTCAGGAAGTTAGCGCTTGGTCGCAAATGGGTCTTCCAAATGGACAATGACCCCATGCATACTTCCAAAGTTGTGGCAAAATGTCTTAAGGACAACAAAGTCAAGGTATTGGAGTGGCCGTCATAAAGCCCTGACCTCAATCCTATAGAAAATGTGTGGGCAGAACTGAAAAAGCGTGTGCGAGCAAGGAGGCCTACAAACCTGACTCAGTTACACCAGCTCTGTCAGGAGGAATGGGCCAACATTCACCCAACTTATTGTGGGAAGCTTGTGGAAGGCTACCCAAAACATTTGACCCAAGTTAAACAACTTAAAGGCAATGCTACCAAATACTAATTGAGTGTATAACTCCCTGGTTGTCCACTAACTTCTGACCCACTGGGAATGTGATGAAATAAATAAAAGCTGAAATAAACAAGTCTCTCTACTATTATTCTGACATCACATCACAAGTGGTGATCCTAACTGACCTAAGACAGGGACTTTTTACTAGGATTCAATGTCAGGAATTGTGAAAAACTGAGTTTAAATGTATTTGGCTAAGGTGTATGTAAACTTCCGACTTCAACTGTATGTATCATCAGTACACATTACAACATGAATAAGTAATAGTATAACTGAAAATCTGTGAAGGACTGGGGGTGTATGTGGTTTGAATCAGCTCTACTCTACACAAACACTGTCTATTTGGCTAATTATAATTTCCCTGGTTGTCCACATTTGTCTGGAGTGTTGTGGTTTGTCTCTCTGTCTGTTTGTCTGTCTGTGCACAGGCCCTGTCTGTCTGTCTGTCAGGATATATCCAGGCATGTCTGGGGCTCATGTTCAAACAGTCAGGTGTTGACTGACAGAACTGGAGTGGTCGTTAACATACACACCTGACAGTAAGCTGGGGGAGAGCGTCTGCTAAATGACTAAAATGTAAAATGTACATGATGGAGAGAGAAAGAGAGGCGTGGAAAAAGTAGGTATGATGGAAAGTGGGAGTAGTTTGATAACAAAATGACTGACTTGTGAGTGTGTATGTGTTTTAGCTGTCTGATGACAAAATAATTGCCACCCTCGCCCTTCCCAGGACATCTCCTTCCCCATTGACGTCTCTAGTCTTTGCAGATTTTGACAGTTCTCTGGATCTTCACTGCCATCTGGCCCCGCCTCCTCCGACACAGAGCCTTTGATTGGCCCGACCACAGCGTGATCCAACACATTTCTCATTGTTTGGCTCCAAACAACTGACAGACAGTAAGGAAGAGGTGGTAATGTCTTGGTTTCACGGTCTCTCTCTAATGTTATTTCTCTGGTCTGACACTTCTGTGAGGATTAATCATATCATATGATATCATCACTCAGTGCCGGGCCTGACTCCTACACACTGATATCATACCTGAACATGACCTAGTTATCTGAATCTTAACTCATGTACAGTGTTTGTCAGCGTCAAGCAGAGGACACACAGATCCATTTCTGCCTGTGCTTGATATAGAACCTGAGAGATGGAGGAGGTGTGTGTGTGTGTGTGTGTGTGTGTGTGTGTGTGCGTGCATTTGAGGGTCACTTATACCCAACACATTTCATAAACCAACTACCTCTCGGTAGCTTGAGGAGAGGGGAGTGCATTTTTAGAGCCTTTTTAGATGAAGGAGAGTGCAAAAAAAAGTTGTGGATTTGCCAGGGTTAGTCTTATAGTGCCCCCCAGTGGATGTAGGAAAACACTAAGATTCTAATCTAGAAATGAGCTCCTCTTAACCACTCTGACTGAATCAATGTAACCAGCAGAGGGCAGCAGCATACCTTCTGATACACTACATGATCAAAGGTATGTGGACACCTGCTCATCAAACATATCATTCCAAAATCATGGGCCCCGTGTAGCTCAGTTGGTAGAGCATGGCGTTTGCAACGCCAGGGTTGTGGGTTCGATTCCCATGTGGGACAGTATGAAAAATGTATGCACTCGCTAACTGTAATTAATATGGAGTTGGTCCCCCCTTTGCTGCTTTAACAACCTCCACTCTTCTGGGAAGGCTTTCCAGTAGATGTTGGAACCAGTGGAGGCTGGTGGGAGGAGCTATAGGAGGATGGGCTCATTGGAATGGGATAAATGGAACGATATCAAACACATCAAAAATATGGAAACCACATGTTCGGCTCCGTTGCATTTATTCCATTCCAGCCATTAGAATGAGCCCTTCCTCTTATAGCTCCTCCAACCAATCTCCACTGGTTGGAACATTGCTGTGGGGACTGGCTTCCATTCAGCCAAAAGAGCATTAGTTAGGTCTGGCACTGATGTTGGGCGATTAGGCCTGGCTCGCAGTCGGCGATCCAATTCATCCCAAAGGTGATGGGGTTGAGGTCAGGGCTCTGTGCAGGGCAGTCAAGTTCTTCCACACCGATCTCGACAAACCATTTCTGTATGGACCTCGCTTTGTGCACGGGGGCATTGTCATGCTGAAACAGGAAAGGACCTTCCCCAAACTGTTGCCACAAAGTTGGAAGCACAGAATAATCTATAATGTCATTGTATGCTGTAGCGTTACGTTTTCCCTTCACTGGAACTAAGGGGCCTAGCCCGAACCATGAAACACAGCCCCAGACCATTATTCCTCTTCCACCAAACATTACAGTTGGCACTATGCATTCGGGCAGGTAGAGTTCTCCTGGCATCCGCCAAACCCAGATTTGTCCATCGGACTGCCAGATGGTGAAGTGTGATTCATCACTCCAGAGAACGTGTTTCCACTGCTCCAGAGTCCAATGGCGACAAGCTTTAGACCACTCCAGCCGACGCTTGGCATTGCGCATGGTGATCTTAGGCTTGTGTGCGGCTGCTCGACCATAGAAACCCATTTCATGAAGCTCTCGACGAACAGTTCTTGTGCTGACGTTGCTTCTAGGGGCAGCTTGGAACTCGGTAGTGAGTGACGCAACCGATGACAGATGATTTTTAGGCGGCTACGCGCTTCAACACTTGGCAGTCCCGTTCTGTGAGCTTGTGTGGTCTACCACTTCGCGGCTGAGCCGTTGTTGCTCCTAGACGTTTCCACTTCACAATAACAGCACTCACAGTTGACCGGGGCAGCTCTAGCAGGGCAGAAATTTGACGAACTGACCTGTTGGAAAGGTGGCATCCTATGACGGTGCCACGTTGAATGTCACTGAGCTCTTCAGTAAGGCCATTCTACTGCCAATGTTTGTCTATGGAGATAGCATGACTGTGTGCTCAATTTTATACACCTGTCAGCAACGGGTGTGGCTGAAATAGCCGAATCCACTCAGGGGTGTCCACATACTTTTGTATATATAGTGTAGCATAATACCACCATCATATTATGATGTGTCAGTGCAGCTTCATTAGTAGTGGGGGGTTAGCTAAGAACAGAGGTGCTTGCTTGCACTGCACAGCGATGACAGAGGCAGATCTACAGCTCTGGGGCTCATTGGTATCATATCATCCCCATTCCTTTCAGCGTTCTAGAAGCTACAGTCCTTCATTTGAACAATAACAAAGTGTTTTCCCTGCCCCCATTTCACTAAAAGGCTAAAGGATGAGGCTGAAGAAATG
Source organism: Coregonus clupeaformis (assembly GCF_020615455.1). Lineage (NCBI taxonomy): Eukaryota > Metazoa > Chordata > Actinopteri > Salmoniformes > Salmonidae > Coregonus > Coregonus clupeaformis. The sequence goes on from NC_059224.1 coordinate 19,235,837, forward strand.
TAACCACTCTCACATTCATAGACAGAGCTATGGATGCAATGACTGACCGTCCATGATATCAAATGAATAGTTTTAACCATGTTTTGAGGCTATACAGTGTTTGTTTATATTTATGTGTACAAACATTGGAGTAAAACAAGCTTATATTTGGGGTTCTAATTGGGTCCGACAGTTGAACTAAGCTCATGAGGCATTTGTAAGTTATATTCTTCAAGAATCAATGGGTATATTTAATTAATTTATAAGGCCAAAAATGGATGTAGCAACTAAGGATTCTAGCTTTAAGACAGCCTTACCCAATTTCTGCTGTCTCTGTACAGAAACACTACCCCCCTCATCCCTATATGAAGATGTCTGTTCAAGCTGATGGCAGACTCCCTGTGCCCATCCTGTCCTCCTGTCCTGTCCACAGCACCACCCACAGAGGTCAGATGTTCTTGGCCTAAAGAGTGCCCCCCCACCTCCCCAGCCCCAGCAGCACTTACAGGGTCTGACAGATCCCCTCCTCAACCCCTGAGGCGCTGCTCTCGCTCCGTTACGATTCGAGTGGCACCACTCTCTCCAGTCCTCACTACTGAGCCACAAGAGAACATAAGTCAGCCAGCAAAGGTTTCTGACATATGATCCGGCATCTGTTATGTCACTAACAGCTGACCTGTCATAAGACCTTTGTAGGGTGGAAGGGGGAGGCAGGGGGAGTGGAGGGGGGAGGCAGGGGTAGGTTAAAGGAGGAGAGAGGGCCTTATTTTCAATGGCCCTTCAGCAAAAGGGTTGAGGGGTTTATTTTGCATCTAGCTGCCTAGCTGTACGTGATTACAAACTGAATGACTGCTGCCATAGGAGAGTGATTCTATAATCTATCATAATACCCTAAGCCAGCCAGTGGATCTACAGACTTTGGCCCCTCGCAGGTGCATAATAAGCACCATTCACTCAGCTGCACATTCTCTGCTCCCTCTTTGTGTGTGTGTGTGTGTGTGTGTGTGTGTGTGTGTGTGTGTGTGTGTGTGTGTGTGTGTGTGTGTGTGTGTGTGTGTGTGTTCGTTCTCCTAATTCTACACACACCTGCCCCACCCCGGGCATATGTTTACCCCCTGCAATAAACAAAGCATTATATTCATCTCTCAGGAGTTGAGAGGTAGCTTAGCTTAGCCTGACCTTTAGCCAGTTAACAAATTGACAGCTTAACTGGGGGTTGCGTAACAACTTATATCCTAACTAACAGTTTCTTAATATTGGCATAAAGAAGGAAACTTTGGCTACTGGGCATTGCTATGTAAAAGGACCCATGATCACCAACAGGTGAAGTTCATAGGAGCATGTCAAATCTGGTGTCAAATGAAAACTAAGAGTCTATCTTTTTGAGAAATTAATAGGAATAAGCAAAGGCTTTCAATTCTGGTCAAACAGATGGAAAAGGAGTCTTAGAAAACATCTACCAGAAAAAGTCTTAAAAGGTATTAGAAATACATCAAAACACAACAATGTTGAAGTAAAGACCCCTGCCAGCTAATATCAACACCTATATTTCATTTTGGATAAATTGTTTGCCTTATGTAAGTTTAACAAACATTGCCCTCTGCCTTGAAAATTCTTTACCAAAAACCCACATCTTTATGAGGGAGGATAATGAACGTTCACAAAAGTAACAAGTAAAGGTATACCTACCAATTAGTTACATTGTTTTTACTGATTTCTATTTTGTTTATGAATTATTAAGAGATTAAAACTTGAAATTCTGTTACCAAATTGGTAACAGAATGTCTGAAAAATCAGTAACGCAATACTCCAATTGAATTGGCTACAATGGGAAATCATAGTAGTCACAAACCACCACCATTAGGTCACCTGCTACAGTCCTTTCTTCCACTGGCATACTGTTATGTTCAGCTCATAACTGTTTTCTTTCTCTTTCGTTGTCTGGTGGTCAAAGCAAGTGTGAAAACAGTTTGGACAACCCCTCCCTCTCTCTCGCTCTGCTTTTCTTTCTCTTCTCTCTCTCTCCAGTTAATGTCACCTCTCCCGGCTCTTACTGGCACCTACCCATGAGCCCCCTCTCTTTCCATTTACTATAACCAGCATCCTTACCCACTGGGCACCGACCGACAACGGATGTCCATGGACGCTGCAAAGTAGTTGAAATTTGGTCAGTCCGCCCTGGCCTTGATTTCAACGTCCACAGATGTTGATTTTTTGTCCGGTCCTTGATTTGGCCCAAACATAGACGTCCATCATTGGTTCAGATTTGGTCAAGTTCAGAGCGGACCAAATCTGAACCATTCATAGACGTCTATGTTTCACAAGTTTGCAGAGCACAGTACAGTACAGTAGAGCACAGTAGAGTACAGTAAAGCAAAGTAACAAATATTGAGTACAGTATAGTTCAGAACAGTGCAGTACAGTCTGGTACTGTACTATACAGTAGAGTAGAATAGAGTTCAGTACAGAACACAGTAGAGCACACTAGATTTGAGTACACTATAATGTACTGTACTGTATTGTACTGTACTATACTCTACCTTACTGTACTCTACTGTTCTGTACTGTGCTGTGCAGAACTCTACTCTACTCTACTCTACTGTGCTGTACTGTACTGAGCTCTACTCTGCTGTACTTTGATGTCCAAACTTTCTACCTTTGTGTACCATGAAGAGAATGACATTTATATCCATAATTATGCATTTCTGTTTAGTACAGATCAGGGACCCATGATGTAATTCTGTTACCGCAATTCTGTTACCGGGTGTAGATCCACTTCACTTACTGTAGTTCAATAACCAAAATATTGATTCTTTCAAAGTCAAGATGTCATGTCATAGCTGACACCCTATTGTTTCTGCAGACATCTTAGAATCTTAATTCGGAGCAGATACTTACATTTTTGGAAACGTGGTTACATAGAAAACTGAGGGAGATTTTACAGAAAATCTGTTACCAAACTTTGCATCTGCACAGTTTTCCAGTAAATGTGTTTTTGTCAAATTTCCAGTGTAAATTGTTAAAGGTAGTCCTTGTGCATAGAGTTGAATGGTTTGTTAAGCTTTGAAATCAATGGTTTTTATTTGGCATACATTTAAAGTAAAGAATCTGAGTATAAGCGCAATTCCGTTACAGGGAATTGTCCTACTTCATAACGTGTCATGAGGGAGGGAGGGAGGGGGAGAGAGAGCGAGAGCGAGAGCGAGAGCGAGAGCGAGAGAGAGAGAGAGAGAGAGAGAGAGAGAGAGAGAGAGAGAGATGGTGAAGGGGCGAGGATTTGGGAGGAATTAGCTGCTGAGTAGGGCATGACATTGTTGTGAAGAGGACAGCAATTAAAAAAGCCATTTAACATCAATTGGATTGAAAAATAATCATCAAATGTGAAGGCCAGGTTACAAAAAAGACAAGGAGCATAAATACATTCTCCCCTCTACTTTCATGAATGAATGAGCAGTATTTTCACTCAAGGCTACTCTTTAGGTTTTTTTGCCAGCATCAGTCACCTTTTGCCCTGTGCTTGAGATCCCTGGGGGCATAGGATTCTTGTAAAACAATTATATGTTGAATGAATCACCAAAATATGCATTTACTAGTTATTCAAAATCAAATCTTGTTCGTCGCATGCGCCGAATACAACTGATGTAGACTTTACCGTGAAATGCTTGCTTATGATCCCTTCCCAACAATGCAGAGTTTAAAAATAGTAACACAAGAGGAATAAAATAAAGTACACAAGAATGGAGCCATATACAGGGAGTACCAGTACCAGATAAATGTGCAGAGGTATTTGAGGTAGATACAGTGGGGAGAACAAGTATTTGATACACTGCCGATTTTGCAGGTTTTCCTACTTACAAAGCATGTAGAGTTCTGTAATTTTTATCATAGGTACACTTCAACTGTGAGAGACGGAATCTAAAACAAAAATCCAGAAAATCACATTGTATGAATTTTAAGTAATTCATTTGCATTTTATTGCATGACATAAGTATTTGATCACCTACCAACCAGTAAGAATTCCGGCTCTCACAGACCTGTTAGTTTTTCTTTAAGAAGCCCTCCTGTTCTCCACTCATTACCTGTATTAACTGCACCTGTTTGAACTCGTTACCTGTATAAAAGACACCTGTCCACACACTCAATCAAACAGACTCCAACCTCTCCACAATGGCCAAGACCAGAGAGCTGTGTAAGGACATCAGGGATAAGATTGTAGACCTGCACAAGGCTGGGATGGGCTACAGGACAATAGGCAAGCAGCTTGGTGAGAAGGCAACAACTGTTGCCGCAATTATTAGAAAAGGGAAAAAGTTCAAGATGACGGTCAATCACCCTCGGTCTGGGGCTCCATGCAAGATCTCACCTTGTGGGGCATCAATGATCATGAGGAAGGTGAGGGATCAGCCCAGAACTACATGGCAGGACCTGGTCAATGACCTGAAGAGAGCTGGGACCACAGTCTCAAAGAAAACCATTAGTAACACACTACGCCGTCATGGATTAAAATCCTGCAACGCACGCAAGGTCCCCCTGCTCAAGCCAGCGCATGTCCAGGCCCGTCTGAAGTTTGCCAATGACCATCTGGATGATCCAGAGGAGGAATGGGAGAAGGTCATGTGGTCTGATGAGACAAAAATATAGCTTTTTGGTCTAAACTCCACTCGCTGTGTTTGGAGGAAGAAGAAGGATGAGTACAACCCCAAGAACACCATCCCAACCGTGAAGCATGGAGGTTGAAACATAATTCTTTGGGGATGCTTTTCTGCAAAGGGGACAGGACGGCTGCACCGTATTGAGGGGAGGATGGAAGGGGCCATGTATTGCGAGATCTTGGCCAACAAACTCCTTCCCTCAGTAAGAGCATTGAAGATGGGTCGTGGCTGGGTCTTCCAGCATGACAACGACCCGAAACACACAGCCAGGGCAACTAAGGAGTGGCTCCGTAAGAAGCATCTCAAGGTCCTGGAGTGGCCTAGCCAGTCTCCAGACCTGAACCCAATAGAAAATCTTTGGAGGGAGCTGAAAGTCCGTATTGCCCAGCGACAGCCCCGAAACCTGAAGGATCTGGAGAAGGTCTGTATGGAAGAGTGGGCCAAAATCCCTGCTGCAGTGTGTGCAAACCTGGTCAAGACCTACAGGAAACGTATGATCTCTGTAATTGCAAACAAAGGTTTCTGTACCAAATATTAAGTTCTGCTTTTCTGATGTATCAAATACTTATGTCATGCAATAAAATGCAAATTAATTACTTAAAGATCATACAATGTGATTTTCTGGATTTTTGTTTTAGATTCCGTCTCTCACAGTTGAAGTGTACCTATGATAAAAATTACAGACCTCTACATGCTTTGTAAGTAGGAAAACCTGCAAAATCGGCAGTGTATCAAATACTTGTTCTCCCCACTGTATGTACATGAAGGCAGGGTAAAGTGACTAGGCATCAGGATAGATAATAATAAGGTATTTGAGGTAGATATGTACATGAAAGCAGAGTAAAGTGACTAGGAATCAGGATAGATAATAATAAGGTATTTGAGGTAGATATGTACATGAAAGCAGAGTAAAGTGACTAGGAATCAGGATAGATAATAATAAGGTATTTGAGCTAGATATGTACATGAAGGCAGGGTAAAGTGACTAGGCATCAGGATAGATAATAATAAGGTATTTGAGGTAGATATGTACATGAAAGCAGAGTAAAGTGACTAGGCATCAGGATAGATAATAATAAGGTATTTGAGGTAGATATGTACATGAAAGCAGAGTAAAGTGACTAGGCATCAGGATAGATAATAATAAGGTATTTGAGCTAGATATGTACATGAAGGCAGGGTAAAGTGACTAGGCATCAGGATAGATAATACTAATGGTAAAATAAAGAACAGGGCCTAGTTGCATACAACATATTAAGTGTTTCCCTTAAGGGTTTCCCTTAAGGAATAATTTCCCTTACCTAAGGGAATTGTTCAAGGGCATTGCATAGAACCACTCAAACATTTCCTTAGTTTGAAGGCATGTAAGGTAGAAAGAGTCTCTGGTTACCATGGAGACGACCTGATTCATTGAATTAACATCTCATCAATGAGATCACATTTATTTTGGGAGTTCGCAAAATAGAACTTCTACGTTAAAGACAGGAGAAACAAATTCATTCAGAAGTTAAAACACATTTATTTTAGTTACTTTTTTCTCAACTTGTTTCTATTACTTTCTAGCATGTCACGCTAACTTACAGAGTAGGTAGCTAGCTAGCCAGCTAGCTTTGTAGCCATGGATTGTGCACCTTCCATTTAGCTACCTAGCTAGTTAGTTGGTGGATGTTTTCCTTTTGAAACCATGGCAGAGGAAAGCAATATTCACCTCCACAAATGCTGTTTACATTGATATCCATACTGAATGAAGCACTTAAGGAACCTCATGGGCACAGTTAACTTTTTCACTTAATTTAAGGGGGAAATTCGCCTTTAAAAAAATTGTGCAGCTAACTTAAAGTTAAGGAAACTTAAGTGAAAAGATAAGGGGGAAATTAACTTGATGTTTTATGCAACCGGGCCCAGAGCAGCAGCAGCAAAAAAGTGTGTGAGTGTGCGTGTGTGTGTGTGTAATGTGTATGTGTGTTTGTGCTGTGTCGGTCTGCGTGTGTGTGAGCGTATGTAGTGTATGTGAATGTGTGTGGGTTTTGTGTGGGAGTGTCAATGTAGTGTGTATATGGTTTGTAGGAGGGAGGAGGTCAGAGACCTGGCAGTGTGGTGCCAGGACAACAACCTCTCCCTCAACGTGACCAAGACAAAGGAGCTGATCGTGGACCACAGGAAAAGGAGGGCTGAACACGCCCCCATTCACATCGACGGGGCTGTAGTGGAGCGGGTCGAGAGTTTCAAGTTCCTTGGTCTCCACATCACCAACAAACGATCATGGTCCAAACACACCAAGAGAGTCGTGAAGAGGGCACGAAAAAAACCTGTTTTCACTTTGTTATTATGGGTTATTGTGTGTAGATTGATGAGGGAAAAATGCATTTAATCAATTTTAAAATAAGTCTGTAACGTAACAAAATGTGGAAAGGGGTAGGGGTCTGAATACTTTCTAGTGAATGTGCATATGGTATAGTGAGTGTGTGTAGGGTCAGTGCAAGAGAGAGCAGCCAGGTCACCCTTGAAACAAGTCAGTATTTGACGTCCATCCATGTCTGAGGATGACGGGAGATTACGTGGAAACCAGCCACTAGGGGCAACAGTGAGCGCTGTTACCTTCAAGTAGGTTTGGGTTTTTGCTAGGGTGGGGACGGCAGATGGGTGTAAGCATCTGCCTCTGTTGCATGTTCGAATCCACTAATAAAAAGTTATTTTTGCGATTTTTGTTTTAAGCCTATCCCAAACCTTAACCCTTACCTTATCCATTTGGAGTTAATGCCTAAACTTAACCTTAAACACTTTTAAATTTGACATTTGGAACAACTTAGAAATGTGATGTTTGAGAAACATGGATGAACGTCTAATTCTGACGTGAGACTGTGAGAGCTTGTTGAGATAGAGTCAGTGCAGATAGTTTGTGTACCATTAATAATGTACTATTTAGCAGTCTGGCTATTTAGCAGTCTTATGACTTGAGGGTAGAAGCTGTCTCGGAGCCTGTTGGTCCGAGAGCTGATGCTCTGGTACTGTTTGCCGGACGGTAGCGGAGTGAACAGTGCAATATTCAGTTAGTAAAGCCTGAATAAAACATTTTAATAATAGTGCAATACTGTGTATAAAGAAGCAAAAGGAGTTCCCAGAAATCGACAGATAGTTTGTTCGGATAATAAAGATTAGGCCTACTTGACCAACGGACCCAGTCCCATTTCTGTTCCTGTAGCCCCTACCCAGTTGCAGTACCCATATTTCTCTGTTGTTCCATCATGTTGGTCCCTAGCCTCTACTTCTGGTTCCTGTGTTGTTCCTCAGCTTCAAGAGTTCATCAGGGTTAACCAACAATTCACACATTACGAAAGCAGAGAGCTCTGACGAGTGAAACATAAGCCTCAATAAGTCTTATTTACTTCCTTTGTTAATGGTGACCGGTTATAGCAGGGACCATTCTCCCGTAGGGTACACACACACAGAACATCTAACTTTAATGGCACTCTTCATATCTTTGTCCCTAACAGTGGATCTATGATCTGCTTTACCTTCAGTCTTAATTTATCGTGTGCAAAAGGTCAACAAAAGAAACAGAAACACTGTCATCCAAAAATCACCTGAAGTGGAAGGTCTATGCCAAATTAACTATTGTAAGTGTTCAACCTACCCAATTGGTCAGAAAGAGGTCAGGGTGTTAATAAAAGCTATAGGGGTCGGGAAAATAGAGTCAGTTTACAGAATAGTATTAATTCTTCCCATATAAACTTGTTGCTTACTGCAGAGCTATTTTCACAATCAATTCCTATCAAAGCTCATTGGGAAGGGATTATAAATTGGCCCTGAATTCTGACCTGTGGGGGTATAACATGCCATGCCCAATGTGGCATTGCATCACTGTTGTGCTGCCAGGCTGGCCTCAGTGCTGAAGTAGTGTAAGCCTTTATGTCAGAAGGGTTGTCATCAATGTTCTGAATGGAAAGTTAGTTTAGTTTTCTTTAACATTTACATTTAAGTCATTTAGCAGACGGTCTTATCCAGAGCGACTTACATTTTAACAATTAAAACTTTAAAAGTTGTAGGCCTACTTTCATGAAATGGGGCATGATAATCGTGTAGCGTAGACACACACACGCACACACACCCGTCAGTGATATAGGCCTATGCTGCCTTAAAAATATATACAGTGAGGGAAAAAAGTATTTGATCCCCTGCTGATTTTGTACGTTTGCCCACTGACAAAGAAATGATCAGTCTATAATTTTAATGGTAGGTTTATTTGAACAGTGAGAGACAGAATAACAACAAAAAAATCCAGAAAAACGGACGTCAAAAATGTTATAAATTGATTTGCATTTGAATGAGAGAAATAAGTATTTGACCCCCTCTCAATCAGAAAGATTTCTGGCTCCCAGGTGTCTTTTATACAGGTAACGAGCTGAGATTAGGAGCACACTCTTAAAGGGAGTGCTCCTAATCTCAGTTTGTTACCTGTATAAAAGACACCTGTCCACAGAATATTTTCATTTACATTTTCGTCATTTAGCAGACGCTCTTATCCAGAGCGACTTACAAATTGGTGCATTCACCTTATGATAGCCAGTGGGACAACCACTTTACAATATTATTATTTTTTTTTGGGGGGGGGTAAGGGGGGGTAGAAGGATTACTTTATCCTATCCCAGGTATTCCTTAAAGAGGTGGGGTTTCAAGTGTCTCCGGAAGGTGGTGAGTGACTCCGCTGTCCTGGCGTCGTGAGGGAGCTTGTTCCACCATTGGGGTGCCAGAGCAGCAAACAGTTTTGACTGGGCTGAGCGGGAACTGTGCTTCCGCAGAGGTAGGGGAGCCAGCAGGCCAGAGGTGGATGAACGTAGTGCCCTCGTTTGGGTGTAGGGACTGATCAGAGCCTGAAGGTACGGAGGTGCCGTTCCCCTCACAGCTCCGTAGGCAAGCACCATGGTCTTGTAGCAGATGCGAGCTTCAACTGGAAGCCAGTGGAGTGTGCGGAGGAGCGGGGTGACGTGAGAGAACTTGGGAAGGTCGAACACCAGACGGGCTGCAGCGTTCTGGATGAGTTGTAGGGGTTTAATGGCACAGGCAGGGAGCCCAGCCAACAGCGAGTTGCAGTAATCCAGACGGGAGATGACAAGTGCCTGGATTAGGACCTGTGCCGCTTCCTGTGTAAGGCAGGGTCGTACTCTGCGAATGTTGTAGAGCATGAACCTACAGGATCGGGTCACCGCCTTGATGTTAGCGGAGAACGACAGGGTGTTGTCCAGGGTCACGCCAAGGCTCTTTGCACTCTGGGAGGAGGACACAACGGAGTTGTCAACCGTGATGGCGAGATCATCAATCTTTGGCCAAGACCAAAGAGCTCTCCAAGGATGTCAGAGACAAGATTGTAGACCTACACAAGGCTGGAATGGGCTACAAGACCATCGCCAAGCAGCTTGGTGAGAAGGTGACAACAGTTGGTGCGATTATTCGCAAATGGAAGAAACACAAAAGAACTGTCAATCTCCCTCGGCCTGGGGCTCCAAGCAAGATCTCACCTCGTGGAGTTGCAATGATCATGAGAACAGGAATCAGCCCAGAACTACACGGGAGGATATTGTCAATGATCTCAAGGCAGCTGGGACCATAGTCACCAAGAAAACAATTGGTAACACACTACGCCGTGAAGGACTGAAATCCTGCAGTGCCCGCAAGGTCCCCCTGCTCAAGAAAGCACATATACAGGGCCGTCTGAAGTTTGCCAATGAACATCTGAATGATTCAGAGGAGAACTGGGTGAAAGTGTTGTGGTCAGATGAGACCAAAATCGAGCTCTTTGGCATCAACTCAACTCGCCGTGTTTGGAGGAGGAGGAATGCTGCCTATGACCCCAAGAACACCCCATCCCCACCGTCAAACATGGAGGTGGAAACATTATGCTTTGGGGGGGGGGGGGGTTTCTGCTAAGGGGACAGGACAACTTCACTGCATCAAAGGGACGATGGACGGGACCATGTACCATCAAATCTTGGGTGAGAACCCCATTGAAAATGGGTCGTGGATGGGTATTCCAGCATGACAATGACCCAAAACACACAGCCAAGGCAACAAAGGAGTGGCTCAAGAAGAAGCACATTACGGTCCTGGAGTGGCCTAGCCAGTCTCCAGACCTTAATCCCATAGAAAATCTGTGGAGGGAGCTGAAGGTTCGAGTTGTCAAACGTCAGCCTCGAAACCTTAATGACTTGGAAAAGATCTGCAAAGAGGAGTGGAACAAAATCCCTCCTGAGATGTGTGCAAACCTGGTGGCCAACTACAAGAAACGTCTGACCTCTGTGATTGCCAACAAGGGTTTTGCCACCAAGTACTAAGTCATGATTTGCAGAGGGGTCAAATACTTTTTTCCCTCATTAAAATCCAAATCAATTTATAACATTTTTGACATGCGTTTTTCTGGATTTTTTGGTTGTTATTCTGTCTCTCACTATTAAAATAAACCTACCATTCAAATTATAGACTGATCATGTCTTTGTCAGTGGGCAAACGTACAAAATCAGCAGGGGATCAAATACTTTTTTCCCTCACTGTATATATATATATTTTGTTATGTTACAGCCTTATTCTAAAATGGATTAAATTTGATTTTTTCCTCATCAATCTACACACAATAACCCATAATGACAAAGCGAATACAGGTTTTATTTTTTGTGAGCAAAGTTATTAAAAATAAAAAACTGAAATACCTTATTTACGTAAGTATTCAAACCCTTTGCTATGAGACTCGAAATTGAGCTCAGGTGCATCCCGTTTCCATTGAGCATCCTTGAGATGTTTCTACAACTTGATTGGAGACCACCTGTGGTAAATTCAATTGATTGGACATGATTTGGAAAGGCACACACCTGTTTATATAAGGTCCCACAGTTGACAGTGCATGTCAGAGCAAAAACCAAGTTCGAAGGAATTGCCCATAGAGCTCCGAGACAGGATTGTGTCGAGGCACAGATCTGGGGAAGGGTACCAAAAAATTTCTGCAGCATTGAAGGTCACCCAAGAACACAGTGGCCTCCATCATTCTTAAATGGAAGAAGTTTTGAACCACCAAGACTCTTCCTAGAGCTGGCCGCCCGGCCAAACTGAGCAATCGGGGGAGAAGGGCCTTGGTCAGGGAGGTGACCAAGATCCCGATGGTCACTCTGACAGAGCTCCAGAGTTCCTCTGTGGAAATGGAAGAACCTTCCAGAAGGACAAACATCTCTGCAGCACTCCACCAATCAAGTATTTATGGTAGAGTGGCCAGACAGAAGCCACTCCTTAGTAAAAGGCACGACAGCCCGCTTGGAGATTGCCACAAGGCACCTAAAGGACTCTCAGACAATGAGCAACAAGATTCTCTGGTCTGATGAAACCAAGATTGAACCCTTTGGCCTGAATGCCAAGCTTCACGTCTGGAGGAAACCTGGCACCATCCCTACGGTGAAGCATGGTGGTGGCAGCATCATGCTGTGGGGTTTTTCAGTGGCAGGGACTGGGAGACTAGTCAGGATCGAGGGAAAGATGAACGGAGCAAAGTACAGAGAGATCCTTGATGAAAACCTGCTCCAGAGCACTCAGGACCTCAGACTTGGGCGAAGGTTCACCTTCCCACAAGACAACAACCCTAAGCACACAGCCAAGACAACGCAGGAATGGCTTCGGGACAGGTCTCTGAATATCCTTGAGTGGCCCAGCCAGAGCCTGGACTTGAACCTGATCGAAAATGTCTGGAGAGACTTGAAAATAGCTGTGCAGCGACGCTCCCCATCCAACCTGACAGAGTTTGAGAGGATCTGCAGACAAGATTGAGAGAAACTCCCCAAATACAGGTGTGCCAAGCTTGTAGCATCATACCCAAGAAGACTCGAGGCTGTAATCGCTGCCAAAGGTGCTTCAACAAAGTACTGAGTAAAGGGTCTAAATGCTTATGTAAATGTAATATTTCTGTTTTTTTGGGGGGGGTTTACATGTTTTTGCTTTGTCATTATGGGGTATTGTGTGTAGATTTAATCCATTTTAGAATAAGGCTGTAACGTAACAAAATGTGGAAAAAGTCAAGGGGTCTGAATACTTTCCGAATGCACTACACACTGCATAGTGCCTTCAGAAAGTATTTATACCCTTGACTTATTCCATATTTTGTTGTGTTACAACCTAAATGGATGAAATATACCGAACCAAAATATAAATGCAACATGCACCTATTTATAAGATTTTACTGAGTTACAGTTCATATAAGGAATTCCGTCAATTAAAATAAATAAATTAGGCCCTAATCTATGGATTTCACATGACTGGGCAGGGGTGCAGCCACTTGGGAACAAGGCCCAGCCAATCAGAATTCATTTTTCCCCACAAAAGTTTCAAGTATTAATGTCACATGCACAAGTACAGTGGAATGCCTTTCTTGCTAACTCAAAACCCAACAATGCAATAATCAATAATGTATTACTAGAAGAACAAAAACACGAGAAATAAGAATAAGAAATACACAATTAAGTAAGTAAGCATACTATATACAGTAAGCATTTTTAAAAAGTAAGTTCCAATATCATATTTACAATGTGCAGGGATACTGGAGTGATGGACGTAGATACACTGCATGACCAAAAGTATGTGGACACCTGCTCGTCGAACATCTCATTCCAAAATCATGGGCATTAATATGGAGTTGGTCCCCCCTTTGCTGCTTTAACAGCCTCCACTCTTCTGGGAAGGCTTTCCACTAGATGTTGGAACATTGCTGTGGGGACTTGCTTCCATTCAGCCAAAAGAGCATTAGTGAGGTCGGGCACTGATGTTGGGCGATTAGGCCTGGGTCGCAGTCGGCGTTCCAAGTCATCCCAAAGGTGTTCGATGGGGTTGAGGTCAGGGCTCTGTGCAGGCCAGTCAAGTTCCTCCACACCGATATCGACAAACCATTTCTGTATGGACCTTGTTTTGTGCACGGGGCATTGTCATGCTGAAACAGGAAAGAGCCTTCCCTAAACTGTTGTCACAAAGTTGGAAGCACAGAATTGTCTAGAACGTCATTGTATGCTGTAGCGTTAAGATTTCCCTTCACTGGAACTAAGGGGCCTAGCCCGAACAATGAAAAAGCCCCAGACCATTATTCCTCCTCCACCAAATGATGCAGTCGGGCAGGTAGCGTTCTCCTGGCATCCGCCAAACCCACATTCGTCCATCAGACTGCCAGATGGTGAAGTGTGATCACTCCAGAGAACGTGTTTCCGCTGCTCCAGAGTCAGTTTGGAACTCGAAAGTGAGTGTTTCAACCAAGGACAGACGATTTTTACGCGCTAGACGCTTCAGCACTCAGTGGTCCCGTTCTGTGAACTTGTGTGGCCTACCACTTCGCGGCTGAGCCGTTGTTGCTCCTAGAAGTTTCCACTTCACAATAACAGCACTTACAGTTGACCGGGGCAGCTCTAGCAAGGCAGAAGTTTGACGAACTGACTTGTTGGAAAGGTGGCATCCTATGACAGTGCCATGTTGAAAGTCACTGAGCTCTTCAGTAAGGCCATTCTACTACCAATGCTTGTCTGTGGAGATTGCATGGCTGTGTGCTCAATTTTATACACCTGTCAGCAATGGGTGTGGCTGAAATAGCCCGAATCCACTAATTTGAAGGGGTGTTCACAGACTTTTGTATATATAGTGTATATATAGGGGTAAGGAGATTAGGCAACAGGATGTAAGATAAACAGAGTTGCAGCAGCTTGTATGTGAGTGGGTGTGCGGGTGTGTAGAGTCAGTATAAATGTATTTGCATATTATGTGTGAGTGAGAAAAATTATGGAGTGAGTGTTTGTGTGTGTGTTGGAGTGACAGTGTGTGTGAGTTTGTAGGGCCCTGTGAGTGTGGATAGAGAGAGTGCAAAAATGGAAATTAAAGGTCAATAAAGATACAAGGTTAACTCAGTCTGTGTAGCTATTTTGTTAGCTATTTATCAGTTGTATTGCTTGGGGATAGAAGCTATTCAAGAGCCTGTTGGTGTCAGACTTGATGCACCGGTACCTCTCGCCGTGCGGCAGCAGAGAAAATAGTCCATGGCTTGTGTGGTTGGAGTCTTTAATGATTTTCCAGGCCTTCTTTTCGCGTCACCTGATATAGACGTCCTGGATGGCAGGGAGCTCGGCCCCAGCGATGTACTGGGCTGTCCGCACAACCCTCTGTGGCGCCATGCGATCGAGGGTGGTGCTATTGCCATACCAAGCAGTGACGCAGCCAGTCAATATGCTCTCAATGATACAGCCGTAGAACCTTTTGAAGATTTTGGCTTTATTACAGACAGAAATCCTCCTCAGTTTCATCAGCTGTCCGGGTGGCTGGTCTCAGACCATCCCTCAGGTGAAGGGATGTAGCTCAGTTGGTAGAGCATGGCGTTTGCAACGCCAGGGTTGTGGGTTCGATTCCCACGGGGGGCCAGTATGAAAAATAAAATAAAAAAAAGATAATGTAAGTCGCTCTGGATAAGAGCGTCTGCTAAATTACTAAAAATGTAAAAAATATAAGAAGCAGGATGTGGAGGTCCTGGGCTGGCGTGGTTACACGTGGTCTGTGGTTGTGAGGCCGGTTGGACGTTCTGCCAAATTCTCTAAATTCTCTAAGTCAGCTTATGGTAGAGAAATTAGTGTTAAATTATCTGGCAATAGCTCTGGTGGACATTCCTGCAGTCAGCATGCCAATTGCACACTCCCTCAAAACTTGAGACATCTGTAGCATTGTGTTGTGTAACAAAACTGCACATTTTAGAGTGGCCTTTTATTGTACCCAGCACAAGGTGCACTTGTGTAATAATCATGCTGTTTAATCAGCTTCTTGATATGTCACACATGTCAAGTGTCAAGTGTAGCTCAGTTGGTAGAGCATGGCGCTTGTAACGCCAGGGTTGTGGGTTTGTTTCCCACGGTGGGCCAGTACGAAAATGTATGCACTCACTATCTAAGCTGCTCTGGATAAGAGCGTCTGCTAAATGACTAAAATGTCAAATAAAAAAATTGTCTTGGCGAAGGAGAAATGCTCACTAACAGGGATGTGAACAAATTTCTTCATGAAATTTAAGATAAATAAGCTTTTTGTGCGTATAGAAAATGTCTGGGATCTTTTATTTCAGCTCATGAAACATGGGACCAACACTTACATGTTGCGTTTATATTTTTGTTCAGTATATACTTTTTTTTCCTCACCCATCTACACACAATACCCCATGACAAAGTGAAAACAGGTTTTCAGCTATTTTTGCAAATGTATTGACAATTAATTACAGCAATTTCTAATTTACATAAGTATTCACACCCATGAGTCAATACATGTTAGAATCATCTTTAGCAGCGATTACAGCTGTGAGTCTTTCCGAGTCTCTAAGAGCTTTGCACACCTGGATTGTACAAAATTTGCCCATTATTCTTTTCAAAATTCTTCAAGCTCTGTCAAATTGGTTTTTGATCATTGCTAGACATCCATTTTCAAGTCTTGCCATAGATGTTCATGCAGATTTAAGTCAAAACTGTAACTTGGCCACTCAGGAACATCCACCGTCTTCTTGGTAAGCAACTCCAGTGTAGATTTGGCCTGGTGTTTTTTATTTCAGCTTTTCCATCGTTTTCTCTATCACATGGCGGCCTCCGGTTCACTTGCTTTCTCCATAACGACTCAGGAGTTCCATGACTTTCAGCCCCCCTTAATGAAGAACCCGGTGTGCCTAAGAAAAGCCACGGGGCTTAACGGAATCAAAGCTGACATTCTCGAGCTCCGGGCCCCACAAGAGCCGCTCAACGCGCTTTGCAGTGCGGAGAGCGCGAATGAAAGGCCGCACTTCAGCTGTTCTGCAGGAGCAACGCGATCATATGATTCAGCATATTCAGGGGCTAATCGGTAATGCTATTAGAACCAGTGTGATAGGCAGTGGTGGCTGCACTCCATAAGACCAAAAAGCCAAGGGAGTTTAAACGGATGTATTGCTGCGATTATTCGGCCAAATAGGCCTATCTTTATCCCACATTTAGATAAGCTGCTAATGACGGAGGTAAAGCGGTCCCGATGCAATCCAACGAAAAGGCCACGCAACCCTGAAAACAAGGGGCCTGCCTTGTGAGAAGAAATAGCGTTTTTATCCAGAACAAGAAATAGGCATTTTGAAACAGCAGATCAAAAATCAACAGAGCACCGTGCCAGGAATGCCCATAGTTGAAAAACAGTGACTAGTCTACATATTACAATTTAGGCTATTCAGTGAGGAGAACATTTTGTTACAAAAATGAACATAATTTCTTAAGACATGGCGTTAGTTATGGGTTTGAGTCTAAGGAGCTGGGCTTCTACTAAGCTAAAATATGAATTGTTAAGATGGTCATAGCAAAAATCACTAGTTGATTTTGAATTTTAGTAGAAGGTATAAAAAATTAAAATAAATATTTGATGAAAGAATGAATTTGGCCTTACTGCCATTAGTCCATAGAAACACATTGAATAACAGATTAATATGGTCAAACAGATAGTTAAAAAATATACTTCCTTTTGATATATATGTTTTGAAGTGTCTGTCCTATATCTGAGAGATAAGAAAGCTCAGGATATATATATTTTTTTTTCTTCAGAGGAATGACCCATATACCTTTGACGTGGAAATGCCCTATTCACTTCCATACATTTTTCGGCCCGGTAATGGTTTACCTTCAGACAAGTCCCATGACACATGTGGGCCGTAGAGCAAAACGGAGCACGCCATCTTGTTCGTGAGAGTCTAATTTTTCTAGAGGGGTCATATTAATTTGTAACCCAAACCGTTCTGACAAACACCGTTGTAGCTCTGACACCTTCCACCGCAGACGCGGAAGGCCGACATCGGCCATGCAACAAAAAAAAAAAGACAGATTTTGACGGGATTTTTTTATTATGCTAATTAATTGATATGACTCTAGGGGAAAATGTAACAAGCCAAAAAGAAAAGTAACAAATCTAGGGTTTTGCATGATGTATTAATTGTATCTGATAATTGACAGTGATGCTGCAAATTAGGCCTAAAGCATGCTGTACCATTTTTGACAAGTGTTACAAGAGGAGGATTTTACACCTGTAACAAATTAAGTAACAGTTACTATTAACACAACTAGCAAAAGTCAAGTTGGCACAGATGGTGTTTTTGGTCAGTAAAAACCCTATTGCAGCTGAAATAGGCCTAGTTTGTTGGAAATGTATTGTTAAGCAAAAGGGAAGCCACTTCTGAGGCAATAATACAGATACATAATTACATCAAATTGCATCTATTGCCACAAACTATTCACATGATCAAATATAACAAAAACACATTAACTGAACCAAGTCCAGCATGTGATAACCAGTGTGAAAGGACATAAAGACATTAACAGCTCTCTGTGCAAAGAAAAACAACCCACATAGGCTTGAAAGAGCTGGCTCACTCTCGCTTCTGTGATATCATGGAGTGCTTTCACCTTGCTCTCAGCTGTCATCCCCTTATACACGGCAGGCATGTCACAACTAATGGACATCAAGTGCTTTCTGCCTGTCTGTCGTCTGTCTTTCACAGCAGAGTTACATCTAGTCACACAAAGAAAAATAATAATGCACACAAAAACATCCTTCAACTACCCATTGCCGATAAATCAGTAGTCATCATGGTGCATCTCCAGTCCAACTTGTGGGACTGTCTTTCGTTGTAGAAGCAATAGGTGAGGTGGGGCTAGGGGGTTCAAAGAACAGTGCAATTTCATTTCAGCAAAAAAAAATGTGTTCATTATTTTAGTTTGCTATATCTTAGAAAGAAAACCTCAATACTAATGATTGGTATCCTCCTCTCCCACAGGGGGCGCTCTTTTTGAATCCTATGTCATTAGAGCTGGGGTGTATTCATTATGCAAATTATGTTGCAAAACGTTTTGTCCGTTGCAAAACGTTTTGCAAAAGAAAACGTTTACTCCAAACGGAAAACGTTTTGCAATGAAAACAAGAGTTTCTATTGGACAAATTCAGGTAGGTCCCTCCCCATTCCATTCAATTTGCTCCCGTTTGGTTATTAAACGGTAAACGGTTTCCGTTGCAAGACGTAATGAATACACCCCTGTCTGAAACCACAGCCATAGATTAAATTACATGTTACATTTGCATCCAGGAGAGGTTTTGGACAAACCAAAGGAACAAGGAAACAAAGATTCCTCCTCTTTGTCTGGTACGGAAATGGTAATATCGCTCAGGGCACCAAAGGAATAGAGCCAAACAATCCTTTGTCAAACAATCCTTTGTCCCAGCGGTGGAAACCATGTGTTTGATACCATTCCACCTATTCCGCTCCAGCCGTTACCACGAGCCGTCCTCCCCATTTAAGGCACACCAACCTCCTGTGTGACCTACAGCTAACATTGTAGTTGAAAGAGTGTTCTGTAGTCTATAGCATATATACTGTACAGATGATCATTGATCGCTCATGAACTGTACTTTTCTACCTGTATTTATTGTCTGTATATGTCCTTTGTCTATCGTTGATTGTGTTTTTATGTATGCACAGAGCCACAACCAACATTTCTCCATCGGGATAATAAAGTCATTATCTTCTCTATCTTATCCTCATTCCCTTCCATTTCTTCCTCATCCCTCCCTCTCCTCAGCTGAACTTGTCCTGGATGTTCATGAAGCTGGTGTTGGACTTGGCTCGTTTGGCTGGAGAGGAAGAAGGAACATTGTAACTGTTAGCCACCACACATGGCAGCTCTACACAACATTTAACACAGGAACATTTCATCTAAGACCATTGCTTCACCATAATGACATGCGTCAAATAAACAACGTAAGGTATTGCTCTTCGACTCCCCGGCCTAGATCATTAGTAGGCCCAAACCCACTATTTACAAGGACACCATTAAACCTCTCTCCTCCCCCACTCCCAACCCTTAAGAAGAACTACCTCACCCCTCCTTTACAAGTCGACATTATTAGGGACACTCCTTAAGGAACTCCCACCTCCCCTTCGATACAATCTCTATAAACCAGGAGCATGCATGCAGGAGACACCCCGACTTACATACATTCTTCACATGAAAAATCTGGGGACCCCACCACCCCCACCCCAGTATACATCCACCCAACCCCACACACCCCTCCAACCAACCCGTCAAAGAATCTCTCTGCGCAACAATGGGTGAATTAAGCTGGTTACTCACGGTGTATGAGCTTGCGTTTCTTTTGTTCAGAGTGAAGGAAGCTGCTCAAGTAGAAGATGACGGGCAGAAAGAGCATGAAGCTGGACACGGCAATGACAGGAACAGTCTCCGCCCGGGGGAAGGAACAATTGAAATTCTTGCTCCACAGTATGCGGGTCATATTCATCTGAAACAAGACAAGGCAAGATCCCCCCCACCATCAACACAACAACACAGGAGCTTAAAGAAATACAAAAGGGGACACAGTCTGTCTCTCTCTCTCTCGCGCCCACTTGTCTATTTGAGTCTATCACTCTTTTCTATCCATCTGACTCCCTTGCTCCATCGCTGGCCTTCTGTCCCTAGTGCCCTTCTAGTTTCTACGTCACTTCTTCCTTTGAAACTCGCTGGCACTACCAGAACTGTAGTACGTCCTAATAACCTCTCCTTGTCCTGAAGTGTGCACCTGTTCACTACTCCCCACAAGTTTAAAAGCATTGGATTGGTGTTGGCATGGGCTAGACGGGAGTTTCCATACCAGTCATTTTCTTTTCAAATCCATGTAGGGAAGTGAACAAGTGCACACTTCGGGAGAAAGAGAGATAATTGGGATGCCACCCTGGTGACATCTCTCTCATTTCTTTCTAAATGACTGTGTTTACACAGGCAGCACAATTCTGATCTTTTGCTCAATTATTGGCAAAAGATCTGATCAGATTATTCAAAAGACTAACTAGTGGCAGAAAAAAATCAGAATTGGGCTGCCTGTATAAATCGCAGCCTTAGAGCCCCCTAGGGAGTGCCGTTTCACATCTTCCACATTTCTATTTGTAGTGCTCTCACTGAGGTGGAGAAAATGGCTAAACTTTACATTCTCCAATGTATTCTGCAGCCTCCTGGGCACTAGTGCACAAACAGAGTTATACCAGTGGTCCTCTGTAGCTCAGTTGCTAGAGCATGGCGCTTGCAACGCCAGTATAGTGGGTTCGCTTCCCAGGACCACCCATACGTAAAATGTATGCATGCATGACTGTAAATCGCTTTGGATAAAACCCTCTGCTAAATGGCATATATTATAATATTACCATAAATAGCAAGAAAGGCATTGTGTGACAGTCTTGAGAGTGTATTCCATATATTTTGTGGACATGAATGTAGTCTCACGTGGCCATCCTTCAAAATCTCGTCTCGTTGACTCGACTATTGGAAGTCTGTAGTACTTCAGTATTGCATTTTGCATTTGAATGGAAGTACTGGCATTCAACGCTTGCATTGGATTGGCTCTGACTAGAAAGGCATTTCCTTGTTTTTCCTCATTTTGTCCGTGTCTCTTTTCCTACCGTGTCAGACAAGTTTTGATCTTATGCTGGCTTGTTGCAAGTCAGAATTTTTTTTTAGAAACAACCTCTGTTTGGGACTCCACCCATGCAGAAGTTGATTGGTTTGATAA
The DNA here is from genome assembly GCF_020615455.1 of Coregonus clupeaformis. Classification (NCBI taxonomy): domain Eukaryota; kingdom Metazoa; phylum Chordata; class Actinopteri; order Salmoniformes; family Salmonidae; genus Coregonus; species Coregonus clupeaformis. Next base: position 19,257,067 of record NC_059224.1, read on the forward strand.
TTGGCAACGCGTCACTAGTTTCCATCTAGACGATCGTCTCTCTGAGGAGAACTTTACTAGGCATGTGGGAAGCCTGGGCTTCCAAAGCTAAAAGTTTTTTTTAAATCTTGCTTTGTTTGCTCTTTTCATTAATACGTCTATCTCTGATAAGCTACCCAGGAAAGTGCAGAAAATAGCCCATATTAATATATGTAGCCTTAGAAATAAGGTTCATGAAATCAATAACTTGCTAACATCAGATAAAATTAATATATTAGCCATTTCTGAGATAATTCATTTGATGATACAGCAGTAGCAACCCAGGAAAGTGCAGAAAATAGCCCATATTAATATATGTAGCCTTAAAAATAAGGTTCATGAAATCAATAACTTGCTAACATCAGATAAAATTAATATATTAGCCATTTCTGAGATAATTCATTTGATGATACAGCAGTAGCAATACAAGAATATAACATCTATAGAAGAGCCAGAAATGCTTATGGGGGAGGTGTTGCTGTATATATATATATATATATATATATATATATATATATATATATATATATATATATATACACACACACACACACAGTGGGGAAAAAAAGTATTTAGTCAGCCACCAATTGTGCAAGTTCTCCCACTTAAGAAGATGAGAGAGGCCTGTAATTTTCATCATAGGTACACGTCAACTATGACAGACAAAATGAGAGAAAATATTTCCAGAAAATCACATTGTAGGATTTTTAATGAATTTATTTGCAAATTATGGTGGAAAATAAGTATTTGGTCAATAACAAAAGTTTCTCAATACTTTGTTATATACCCTTTGTTGGCAATGACACAGGTCAAACGTTTTCTGTAAGTCTTCACAAGGTTTTCACACACTGTTGCGGGTATTTTGGCCCATTCCTCCATGCAGATCTCCTCTAGAGCAGTGATGTTTTGGGGCTGTCGCTGGGCAACACGGACTTTCAACTCCCTCCAAAGATTTTCTATGGGGTTGAGATCTGGAGACTGGCTAGGCCACTCCAGGACCTTGAAATGCTTCTTACGAAGCCACTCCTTCATTGCCCGGGCGATGTATTTGGGATCATTGTCATGCTGAAAGACCCAGCCACGTTTCATCTTCAATGCCCTTGCTGATGGAAGGAGGTTTTCACTCAAAATCTCACGATACATGGCCCCATTCATTCTTTCCTTTACACGGATCAGTCGTCTTGGTCCCTTTGCAGAAAAACAGCCCCAAAGCATGATGTTTCCACCCCCATGCTTCACAGTAGGTATGGTGTTCTTTGGATGCAACTCAGCATTCTTTGTCCTCCAAACACAACGAGTTGAGTTTTTATCAAAAAGTTCTATTTTGGTTTCATCTGACCATATGACATTCTCCCAATCCTCTTCTGGATCATCCAAATGCACTCTAGCAAACTTCAGACGGGCCTGGACATGTACTGGCTTAAGCAGGGGGACACGTCTGGCACTGCAGGATTTGAGTCCCTGGCGGCGTAGTGTGTTACTGATGGTAGGCTTTGTTACTTTGGTCCCAGCTCTCTGCAGGTCATTCACTAGGTCCCCCCGTGTGGTTCTTGTGATCATTTTGACCCCACGGGGTGAGATCTTGCGTGGAGCCCCAGATCGAGGGAGATTATCAGTGGTCTTGTATGTCTTCCATTTCCTAATAATTGCTCCCACAGTTGATTTCTTCAAACCAAGCTGCTTACCTATTGCAGATTCAGTCTTCCCAGCCTGGTGCAGGTCTACAATTTTGTTTCTGGTGTCCTTTGACAGCTCTTTGGTCTTGGCCATAGTGGAGTTTGGAGTGTGACTGTTTGAGGTTGTGGACAGGTGTCTTTTATACTGATAACAAGTTCAAACAGGTGCCATTAATACAGGTAACGAGTGGAGGACAGAGGAGCCTCTTAAAGAAGAAGTTATAGGTCTGTGAGAGCCAGAAATCTTGCTTGTTTGTACGTGACCAAATACTTATTTTCCACCATAATTTGCAAATAAATTCATAAAAAAATCCTACAATGTGATTTTCTGGATTTTTTTCCTCAATTTGTCTGTCATAGTTGACGTGTACCTATGATGAAAATTACAGGCCTCTCTCATCTTTTTAAGTGGGAGAACTTGCACAATTGGTGGCTGACTAAATACTTTTTTTTCCCACTGTATATATACAGTGAGGGAAAAAAGTATTTGATCCCCTGCTGATTTAGTACGTTTGATCATTTCTTTGTCAGTGGGCAGTCTATAATTTTAATGGTAGGTTTATTTGAACAGTGAGAGACAGAATAACAACAAAAAAATCCAGAAAAATGCATATAAAAAATGTTATAAATTGATTTGCATTTTAATGAGGGAAATAAGTATTTGACCCCTCTGCAAAACATGACTTAGTACTTGGTGGCAAAACCCTTGTTGGCAATCACAGAGGTCAGACGCTTCTTGTAGTTGGCCACCAGGTTTGCACACATCTCAGGAGGGATTTTGTCCCACTCCTCTTTGCAGATTTCTCCAAGTCATTAAGGTTTCGAGGCTGACATTTGGCAACTCGAACCTTCAGCTCCCTCCACATATTTTCTATGGGATTAAGGTCTGGAGACTGGCTAGGCCACTCCAGGACCTTAATGTGCTTCTTCTTGAGCCACTCCTTTGTTGCCTTGGCCGTGTGTTTTGGGTCATTGTCATGCTGGAATACCCATCCACGACCCATTTTCAATGCCCTGGCTGAGGGAAGGAGGTTCTCACCCACGATTTGACGGTACATAGCCCCGTCCATCGTCCCTTTGATGCGGTGAAGTTGTCCTGTCCCCTTAGCAGAAAAACACCCCCAAAGCATAATGTTTCCACCTCCATGTTTGACGGTGGGGATAGTGTTCTTGGGGTCATAGGCAGCATTCCTCCTCCTCCAAACACGGCGAGTTGTATATGTGCTTTCTTGAGCAGGGGGACCTTGCGGGAGCTGCAGGATTTCAGTCCTTCACGGCGTAGTGTGTTACCAATTGTTTTCTTGGTGACTATGGTCCCAGCTGCCTTGAGATCATTGACAAGATCCTCCCGTGTAGTTCTGGGCTGATTCCTCACCGTTCTCATGATCATTGCAACTCCACGAGGTGAGCTCTTGCATGGAGCCCCAGGCCGAGGGAGATTGACAGTTCTTTTGTGTTTCTTCCATTTGCGAATAATCGCACCAACTGTTGTCACCTTCTCATCAAGCTGCTTGGCTATGGTCTTGTAGCCCATTCCAGCCTTGTGTAGGTCTACAATCTTGTCCCTGACATCCTTGGAGAGCTCTTTGGTCTTGGCCATGGTGGAGAGTTTGGAATCTGATTGATTGATTGCTTCTGTGGACAGGTGTCTTTTATACAGGTAACAAACTGAGATTAGGAGCACTCCCTTTAAGAGTGTGCTCCTAATCTCAGCTTGTTACCTGTATAAAAGACACCTGGGAGCCAGAAATCTTTCTGATTGAGAGGGGGTCAAATACTTATTCCCTCATTAAAATGCAAATTATAACTTTTTTGACATGCGTTTTTCTGGATTTTTTTGTTGTTATTCTGTCTCTCACTGTTCAAATAAACCTACCATTAAAATTATAGACTGAGCATTTCTTTGTCAGTGGGCAAACGTACAAAATCAGCAGGGGATCAAATACTTTTTTCCCCTCACTGTGTGTATGTATGTATATATATATATATATTTATTTTTTTCAGAGCTATATCCCTGTAATGCTTAGAGAAGTATCAAGTGTTAACGTTGAGTGTTATTGAAGCGTTGTGGTTGCAGGTTCACTTGCCACACCTAAAGCCTTTTTTTGGGGGGGTGTTGCTATAGGCCACCAAGTGCGAACAGTCAGTATCTAAATAATATGTGTGAAATGCTTGATAGTGTATGTGATGTAAACAGAGAGGTCTACTTTCTTGGGGACCTGAATATTGACTGGTTTTGATGAAGCGGTCTGCTCAAGATGAAGCTTCTTACTGTAACCAGTGCCTGTAATCTGGTTCAGGTTATTAAATCAACCTACCAGGGTGTTCACAAACACTACAGGAACAAGGTCATTCACATTTTTACTAATACTGTAGAACATTGTTCTAAAGCTGTATCCGTACTCATTGGATGCAGTGATCACAATATAGTGGCTATATCCAGGAAAGCCAAAGTTCCAAAAGCTGGGCCTAAAATAGTGTATAAGAGATCATACAAAAGATTATGCTGTGACTCATGTGGATGATGTAAAAAATATTTGTTGGTCTGATGTGATTAATAAGGAGCATCCAGACGCTGCGCTTGATTAATTTATGAAATTGCTTCTTCCAATTATTGATAAACATGCACCTGTTAAGAAACTGTCTGTTAGAACTGTTAAGGCTCCATGGATTGATGAGGAATTGAAAATCTGTATGGTTGAAAGAGATGGGGCAAAAGGAGTGGCTAATAAGTCTGGCTGCACATCTGACTGGTTGACTTACTGCAAATTGAGAAATGATGTGACTAAACTCAACAAAAGATGAATAAACTGTATTATGAAGCCAAGATCAATGATATAAAGAATGATGGAAAACAACTTTGGAGAACTTTAAATGAAATTATGGGCAGAAAGACAAATTCAACTCCATCTTTCATCGAATCAGATGGCTTATTCATCACAAAACCATTTGATGTTGCCAATTATTTAAATGATTACTTCATTGGCAAAGTGGGCAGACTTAGGCAGGAAATGCCAACAATGAACAGTGAGCCATCGTATTCATGCATAAAAAAACAAATAACGAAATTAAAGTTTGAATTTTGTAAAGTTTGTGTGGGAGAGGTGAAAAAAGTATTGTTATCGATCAATAATGACAAACCTCCTGCATTGACAACTTCAATGGAAAGCTACTGAGGATGGTAGCTGACTCTATAGCCACTCCTATCTGTCATATCTTTAATCTGAGCCTAGAGGAAAGTCTTTGACTTCAGGCCTGGAGGGAAGCCAAAGTAATTCCACTACCCAAGAATGGTAAAGCGGCCTTTACTGGTTCTAACAGCAGATCTATAAGCTTGCTGCCAGCTCTTAGCAAACGGTTGGAAAAAATAGTGTTTAACCAAATACAATGCTATTTCTCTGTAAACAAATTAACAACAGACTTTCAGCATGCTTATAGGGAAGGGCACTCAACATGTACTGCACTGACACAAATGACTGAAAGTTTCCCGAGTGGCGCAGTGGTCTAAGGCACTGCATCGCAGTACTAGCTGTGCCACTAGAGATCGTGGTTCGAATCCAGGCTCTGTCGTAGCCGGCCGCGACCGGGAGACCCATGGGGCGGGGCACAATTAGCCCAGCGTCGTCCAGGGTAGGGGAGGGCATGGCCGGCAGGGATGTAGCTCAGTTGGTAGAGCATGGCGTTTGCAACGCCAGGGTTGTGGGTTCGATTCTCACGGGGGCCAGTATAACAAATAAAAATAATGTATGCACTCACTAACTGTAAGTCGCTCTGGATAAGAGCGTCTGCTAAATGACTAAAATGTAAAATGTAATTGGTTGAAAGAAATTTATAATAAGAAGATTGTGGGAGCTGTACTGTTAGATTTCAGTGCAGCCTTTGATATTATTGACCATAACATGTTGTTGAAAAAACGTATGTGTTATGACTTTTCAACCTCTGCCATATTGTGGATTAAGAGCTATCTAATAGAACTCAAAGGGTTTTCTTTAATGGAAGCTTCTCTAATGTCAAACATAAAGTGTGGTGTACCACAGGACAGCTCTCTAGGCCCTCTACTCTATTTTTACCAATGACCTGCCACTGGCATTAAACAAAGCATGTGTGTCCATGTATGCTGATGATTCAACCATATACGCATCAGCAACCACAGCTAATGAAGTCACTGAAACCCTTAACAAATAGTTGCAGTCTGTTTTGGAATGGGTGGCCACTAATAAACTGGTCCTGAACATCTATAAAACTAAGAGCATTGTATTTGGTACAAATCATTCCCTAAGTTCTAGACCTCAGCTGAATCTGGTAATGAATCGTGTGGCTGTTGAACAAGTTGAGGAGACTAAATTACTTGGCGTTACCTTAGATTGTAAACTATCATGGTCAAACTCTGGATAAGAGCGTCTGCTAAATGACTAAAATGTAAATGTAAAACATATAGATTCAATGGTTGTAAAGATGGGGAGAAGTCTGTCTGTAATAAAGAGATGCTCTGCTTTTTTGACACCAAACTCCAAAAAGCAAGTTCTGCAGGCTCTAGTTTAGTCTAATCTTTGATTATTGTCCAGTTGTGTAGTACAGTGCCGCACGGAAATACCTAGTTAAGCTGCAGCTGGTCCAAAACAGAGCGGCACGTCTTGCTCTTCATTGTAATCAGAGGGCTGATATAAATACTATGCATGCCAATCTCGCTTGGCTAAGAGTTGAGGAGAGACTGACTGCATCACTTCTTTTTATAAGAAACATTAGTGTTGAAAATCCCAAATTGTTTGCATAGTCAACTTACACACAGCTCTGACACACACACTTACCCCAACAGACATTTCACAGTCCCCAAATCCAGAACAAATTCAAGAAACCTACAATATTATATAGAGCCATTATTGCAAGGAACTCCGTTCCATCTCATATTCTTCAAATAAACAGCAAACCTGGTTTAAAAAAACAGATACAGCAACACCTCACGGCACAACGCCACACCCCTATTTGACCGAGATAGTTTGTGTGTATGTATTGATATGTAGGCTACGTGTGCCTTTTAAAAAAAATGTATGTAGTTCTGTCCTTGAGCTGTTCTGGTCTATTAATGTTCTGTATTATGTCATGTTTCATGTTTTGTGTGGACACCAGGAAGAGTAGCTGCTGCTTTTGCAACAGCTAATGGGGATCCTAATAAAATACCAAACATGAATGACAAAGCGCAAGGTGTAATGACAACCTGTGGCTGAGAAATACAGTTCCAGTCAAAAGTTTGGACACACCTACTCATTCAAGGGTTTTGCTTTATTTTTACTATATTGTAGAAAAATAGTGAAGACATCAAAACTATGAATTAACACATATGGTGTCATGTAGTAACCAAAAAAGTGTTAAATGAATCAACATTTATTTTAGATTCTCTCAACCAGCTTCATGAGGAATGCTTTTCCAACAGTCTTGAAGGAGTTCCCACAAATGCTGAGCACTTGTTGGCTGCTTTTCCTTCACTCTGCAGTCCAACTCATCCCAAACCATCTCAATTGGGTTGAGGTCAGGTGATTGTGGAGGCCAGGTCATCTGATGCAGCACGCCATCACTCTCCTTATTGGTCAAATAGCCCTTACACAGCCTGGAGGTGTGTTTTGGGTCGTTGTCCTGTTGAAAAACAAATGACAGTCCCACTAAGCCCAAACCAGATGGGATGACGTATCGCTGCAGAATGCTGTGGTAGCCATGCTGGTTAAGTGTGCCTTGAATTCTAAATAAATCACAGACAGTGTCACCAGCAAAGCACCCCCACACCTCCTCCTCCATGCTTCACGATGGGAACCACACATGCGGAGATCATCCGTTCACCTATTCTGCGTCTCACAAAGACACAGCGGTTGGAACCAGAAATCTCAAATTTTGACTCATCAGACCAAAGGACAGATATCCACCGGTCCATTGCTCGTGTTTCTTGGCCCAAGCAAGTCTCTTCTTATTATTGTTGTCCTTTAGTAATGGTTTCTTTGCAGCAATTTGACCATGAAGGCCTGATTCACGCAGACTCCTCTGAACAGTTGATGTTGAGATGTGTCTGTTACTTGAACGCTGTGAAGCATTTATTTGGGCTGTAATCTGAGGTGCAGTTAATTGCTGATTTCTGAGGCTGGTAACTAACTTATCCTCTGCAGCAGATGTAACTCATGAGAGCCAGTTTAATCATAGCGCTTTATGGTTTTTGCGACTGCACTTGAAGAAACTTTCAAAGTTCTTGACATTTTCTGGATTGACAGACCATGTCTTAAAGTAATGATGGACTGTCGTTTCTCTTTGCTTATTTGAGCTGTTCTTGCCATATTATGGACTTGGTCTTTTACCAAATAGGGCTATCTTCTGTATACCACCCCTACCTTGTCACAACACAACTGATTGGCTCAAATGCATTAAGAAGGAAAGAAATTCCATAAATTAACTTTTAACAAGGCACACCTGTTAATTGAAATGCAGTTCAGGTGACTACCTCATGAAGCTGGTTGAGAGAATACCAAGAGTGTGCAACGCTGTAATCAAGGCAAAGGGTTGATACTTTGAATATAAATTATATTTTGATTTGTTTAATGCTTTTTTGGTTACTATTATTCCATATGTGTTATTTCATAGTTTTGATGTCTTCACTATTATTCTACAATGTAGAAAATAGTAAAAATAAAGAAAAACCCTGGAATGAGTAGGTGTGTCCAAACTTTTGACTGGTACTGTACATACCGAGTCCTCGATGTCGATGCAGAGGGTGTGATTCTTCTCCATGCGGCTGTACAGCTCATTCAGTCCTCTGTATGTGGCCTTACATTCCTTACAAAGCTCTGAGTGGTTGCCCTGCTAAATCACACAAAGTGGAAACAGTTCAGTTATCTATAAACTTCATTTCAGAACTTAACATTCCACTCTCCCTCCCTAGTGGCTTTAGATGGGTTTTGGTACCGACTAGATAAAAAAATCTCTGCCCTACAATAGGGACCCACCTTCTGGTACTTCTCGAAGCAGCTGAGGGACTGGTTCAGAGTTGCCATGAAGTAAAGGGTGTCATTGGTCAGGCTGTGGTGTCCCGGGCTTACACAACCTTAGAGACAGGAAGTCAGATATCATTCTGAAATCATGAACCATGGCAGGGTTAAAGATCAAACTTGTATACTCTGCCTCCTGGCTTTCACTTATCAATTATTTTCATAGCATCGATCACAAACGAAATGAGACAAGGAGAGGAAGTAAGAAACTTGAGACATAGAAAATAACAAAGCTAATAATATAGACAGGAGTACATGGAGTATCAGCATATAACAAATAATTCAATGTGTTGATAATACAAGGCAGTCCACCTACGGTTACATTCTGAAGCAGTCCAGATGTCCTCCAGGTTATTGTAGAGCAGGAACACCAGCATCAGCCTATCAGAACGCAGTAGGCTGTCTCTGCAGCTCACATTCCCTGGGCCCATCTGGAAACAGATGCACAAGCAGTCTCACTGAGGGTGTTCAAGATCCCACGTGTTTAGGCCTACTGGTTAGAATATATATTATATTGAGGATTCAGTGTTAACAGCTTGAAGTGCTGAGAAGCTAAAGGCCACCAAAAATTCAGAAATGTCCATCCCGAACTACAACATTTTCCATCTAGATAGAACTGCCAAAGGGAGCGGAGTTGCAATCTACTGTAGAGATAGCCTGCAGAGCTCTATCATACTATCCAGGTCTGTGCCCAAACAGTTTGAGCTTCTACTTCTAAAAATCCACCTTTCCAGAAATAAGTCTCTCACTGTTGCCGCTTACTACAGACCGCCCCTCAGCCCCCAGTTGTGCCCTGGACACCATATGTGAATTGCTTGCCCCCCATCTATCCTCAGAGTTTGTACTGCTTGGTGACCTAAACTGGGATATGCTTAACACCCTGGCCATCCTACAATCCAAACTAGATGCCCTCAATCTCACACAAATTATCAAGGAACCTACCAGGTACAACCCTAAATCTGTAAACATGGGCACCCTCAGATAACATCCTGACTAATTTACCCTCTAAATACACCTCCGCTGTCTTCAACCAGGATCTCAGGGATCACTGCATCATTGCCTGCGTCCGTAATGGGTCCGCGGTCAAACAATCACCACTCATCACTGTCAAACGCTCCCTAAAACACTTCAGCGAGCAGGCCTTTCTAATTGACCTGGCCCGGGTATCCTGGATGGATATTGACCTCATTCCATCAGTAGAGGATGCCTGGATGTTCTTCAAAAGTGCTTTTCTCTACATCTTAAATAAGCATGCCCCATTCAAAAAATCCAGAACTAAGAACAGATATAGCCCCTGGTTCAACCCAGACTTGACTGCCCTTGATCAGCACAAAAACATCCTGTGGCGTACTGCATTAGCATCGAACAGCCCCCGCGATATGCAACTTTTCAGTGAAGTCAGGAACCAATATACACAATCAGTTAGGAAAGCAAAGGCTAGCTTTCTCAAACAGAAATGTGCATCCTGTAGCACTAACTCCAAAAAGTTTTGGGACACTAAAGTCCATGGAGAATAAGAGCACCTCCTCCCAGCTACCCACTGCACTGAGGCTAGGAAATACTGACACCACCGATAAATCTACGATAATAGAGAATTTCAATAAGCATTTTGCTACGGCTGGCCATGCTTTCCACCTGGCTACCCCTACCCCGGCCACCAGCTCTGCACCCTCCGCTGCAACTTGCCCATGCCCCCCCGCTTCTCCTTCACCCAAATTCAGATAGCTGATGTCCTGAAAGCGCTGATAAATCTGGACCCCTACAAATCAGCTGGGCTAGACAATCTGGACCCTTTCTTTCTCAAATTAGCCGCCGAAATTGTCGCAACCCCTATTACTAACCTGTTCAACCTCTCTTTCGTATCGTCTGAGATCCCCAGAGATTGGAAAGCTGCCGCGGTCATCCCCGTCTTCAAAGGGGGTGACACTCTAGATCCAAACTGTTACAGACCTATTTCCATCCTGCCCTCCCTTTCGAAAGTATTTGAAAGCCAAGTTAACAAACAGATCACCGACCATTTCGAATCCCACCGTACCTTCTCCGCTATGCAATCTGGTTTCCGAGCTGGTCATGGGTGCACCTCAGCCACGCTCAAGGACCTAAACAATATAATAACCGCGATCGATAAAAGACAGTACTGTGCAGCCGTCTTCATCGACCTGGCCAAGACTTTTGACTCTGTCAATCACTGCATTCTTATTGGCAGACTAAATAGCCTTGGTTTCTCAAATGACTGCCTCGCCTGGTTCACCAACTACTTCTCAGATAGAGTTCAATGTGTCAAATCGGAGGGCCTGTTGTCTGGACCTCTGGCAGTCTATGGGGGTGCCACAGGGTTTAATTCTCGGGCCGACTCTATTCTCTGTGTATATCAATGATGTCGCTCTTGCTGCTGGTGACTCTCAGATCCACCTCTACGCAGACAACACCATTTTGTATACATCTGGCCCTTCATTGAACACTGTGTTAAGAAACCTCCAAACGAGCTTCAATGCCATACAACACTCCTTCCGTGACCTCCAACTGCTCTTAAACGCTAGTAAAACTAAATGAATGCTCTTAAATCGAACGCTGCTTGCACCCACCCGCCCGACTAGAATCACTACTCTTGGCGGGTCTGATTTAGAATATGTGGACAACTACAAATACCTAGGTGTCTGGTTAGACCGTAAACTCTCCTTCCAGACTCACATTAAGCATCTACAATCCAAAGTTAAATCTAGAATCTGCTTCCTATTTCGCAAACAAAGCCTCCTTCACTCATGCTGCTAAACATGCCCTCGTAAAACTGACTATCCTACCGATCCTTGACTTCGGCGATGTCATTTACAAAATAGCTTCCAACACTCTACTCAGCAAATTGGATGTAGTCTATCACAGTGCCATCCGTTTTGTCACCAAAGCCCCATATACTACCCACCATTGGGACCTGTATGCTCTCGTTGGCTGGCCCTCACTACATATTCGTCGCCAAACCCACTGGCTCCAGGTCATCTATAAATCACTTCTAGGCAAATCCCTGCCTTATCTTAGCTCATTGGTCACCATAGCAACACCCACCTGTAGTCTGCGCTCCAGCAAGTATATCTCACTGGTCATCCCCAAAGCCAACACCTCCTTTGGACGCCATTCCTTCCTTCTCTGCTGCAAATGACTGGAACGAACTGCAAAAATCTCTGAAGCTGGAGACACTTATCTCCCTCATTAACTTTAAGCATCAGTTGTCAGAGTAGCTTACCGATCACTGCACCTGTACACAGCCCATCTGTAATTAGCCCACCCAACTACCTCATCCGTATATTGTTATTTACATTGTTATTTATTTTGCTAATTTGCACCCCAGTATCTCTATTTGCACATCATCATCTGCACATCTATCACTCCAGTGTTAATACTAAATTGTAATTATTTTGCACTATTTATTGCCTTACCTCCATAACTTACTACATTTGCACACACTGTATATAGATTTTCTATTGTGTTATTGACTGTATATTTTGTTTATTCCATATGTAACTCTGTGTTGTTGTTGTTTTTAATGGCACTGCTTTATCTTGGCCAGGTCGCAGTTGTAAATGAGAATTTGTTCTCAACTGGCTTACCTGGTTAAATAAAGGTGAAATAAAAAAATAAAAAAAATACAAAAATAAAAAACTGAAATAGGTGGCAAAACAGTGCCATTAGGCGAAATAACACCTAGATCTTAGTTGATCCCCATTATGGCAACAGTAGGGCATGTGTCATATTCATTGTTTCCTGAATAACTAGTCTTGTGATTTTCAATTTCCCCTGCTATACACTGGCGTGGGCTACTAGCAACAGTCACAAGACATGACACATGTGACCATGGCGCACCAATTAGCCCGCAGTACAGGGCAAAAACATGGTGCTGCATAATCTAAATAATAACGACCTCAAAGAGAAAACAAACATGTTATTCAGCCTACCTGGTCTGATGATATGTTTTTGTAGATTTCCATAAGGTTGCTGTAGGTGCCATAACAGTTTTGGCACACTTTGACAGGGCGCGCGGCGGACACCAAACAATTCACATACGTTGAATATCGCTGCCCAAAAATAGCCAGCAGCTCGAAGCAGTAATCGCTGACCTCCAGATCTTCTGGAAACGCCGACAACAGGTTGAGCGAGAACTGGGAACGGAGACCAGGGTGAAACACGGGCGACTGAGGCACAACTACCGCGGCGCGTTGCTTCAAGCCGTTTGCGCTCAGCTCTGAACCCGGGATGGTGGTGTTTACAGCGACAATAGACGTTTGAGCATTTCCGTAATATACCAACGCTATCAATAACGTACCCACCTGAACAATAAACATGTTTGTGAAGTTTTAAGAAGCACCTTTCAAACGCTCACACTTCATAACAGTCCATCACTTCTTGTTCCTGTCTACTATTGTGGTCATGTGATAATGAGGATCTCGAGAGAACTGGGTGGGAGCTAGCTTTCTTGTGCTGATTCAGAATGTTATTCCGAAAGTAGTTATTTTTACAACATACTCGATTAAGCAATATCAACTGATCGTATAACTGTAATTGTATCATTTTGCACTGAACCGAATTGCTCCTGTAAGTCGCTCTGGATAAGAGCGTCTGCTAAATGATAAAAAATTAAACACATGCATTTGTCATACTGTAGCGAACTTTGTAACCCTCTCGCTCTCAAATGAGTTTCTCTGCTGCGCTAAATAAGGTCAATGTCAAGGTGGCTAATTGGAGATCAGAGGAGACATGATCACCTTTAGTGCCCCCCTTACTAGATCGGATGGATTGGAGAAGGATTCTGCTCCTCTCAAAACACAAACACACACAAAACGCACCTGCATCCAGCAAGTCACCTGCGATGACTTGTCACGTGCTTTTCCTCATGTTGGGTAATTTGGCCAATTGGGTCTTTGATTGCTTATTTGATGCTTCAAATTAGTGAAAGATTGTAGACAAAAGAGAGAACTAATATATATATATATTAAAGGTGTGTGTGTGTGAGTGAGAGAGAAAGAGAGAGAGAGTGTGTTAATGACAGACTGTGTGAAGATGAGTGTGACCCTGCGTGTTGGAGAGGAGAGCGGCAATATGGAGATATGTGCACCTCCTGATCCCGTATCACTCGCCTCCTCATTATTTAGGCCTACCGCCGCGCGTTTTGACACCATGCAATTTTCAAATGTGCGCATGGCACGACGCAAATAATTTCGGAGTCAAGGTAAATTATCTGGGCTCAAATTCTGATTGTGATAATTGTCAAAAAACCCTTGAATCAAGCCACTGCAGTCAATGGTCTTTAATGCGAAATTAGTGGCTCTTGATAACTTGCAGTCCGCAGCAATTTCGCAGTCATCAGAGCCTAATGAAAATAAGGGGGAGAGAATGCGTGGCATTAGGGCCTATTCTAATGCCTGCTCAGAAGTCTGGCGATAATATGCCGTTTTTATATGGATTCTGGCCTCCGGAGCACCTTCTGCTCATCATAAACCGTGTTCATTTAATTGTTCAGATGTTCATCCCTTTTGTGATTTTGAAAGGAAAATGACTTGAATAGTTTATAATGTGTAGGCTAGTAGATAATAATCTCACCCCAAAAAATCCTGAACAATATTTGCAATGGCTCTGCAACGCCTGGATACTACACTGCAACGATAATAATAATAATAATAATAATAATAATAATAATAATTACATGTATTAGCCATTCACTATAAACCCATTGTGCATCAAAAGTAGTCAATGCTTTTCCGTCTTTTACTGAGCAAGACATCAATTTTTACATTGTCATATTCAGGAAAGGACCTCAACTAAAATCGGAATACCATTAGCCCAAGAGATGAGTAGCCTAATGTCTAAATGTCACCCCGAATCCCCCTCCCCTAATTTGCCTACTATAGTAGGTATGAAATATATTTAATATAATATACAGCCAAAATATTAGGCCTAACTGCAGTAGTAGGCTACATGATCTGTGTCAGTGTGCGTGAGTGTGTCTGTCTGTTTCCTTCTTACCTTGACTGCACCGCAGCAGATGATCTGTCATTTCTCACAGACACTGCACTCGGACCAGCTGAACCAGAACTTTTAGCAAAGTCGGTAATTTCACACATTTAGCAGTGTCAGCCTCAATAGCCCTTTTTTGGTCTCTAACGTTTTGACTGACAGAGTCAGGGCGGGTCTCACTCTCTTTGATGACGCACGTTTGACTTTGAATGTGAATTTGTGCCATCTCAGCTCAGCCAATCAGAAAACCGGGCCGGCCAATCTTGGTAGGGGGACCGGCAGTTGCCCAGAGCCAAATGCTCAATATAAAACATTATTACAACCATAACCACGGGAAGTAGGGGTGCTGAGGGTGCTTTTCTTTTTACACAAAAAACGGCTGCTATTTCTGTCTGCAGAATAGCACAAAAGTCGTTTAAAAAAACAAGTTAATGGGCCGCTGGCAGTGTACAGAATTGTTATATACTGTATATATAATTATTGTACATTTCCACCAGCCCATCCTAATAAAAGATGTTCCGGTCCTTCTGGCATTTGCCAGAATTGCCAGACGGCCAATCCGCCCATGGCAGCAGCTCTGTAGAGATGAGATGATGACTCAAGTGATGATAAAGTGAACTCATGTGAATAAATGATGGTTAATAAGTGATAAGCAGTAATGGACAGTCAATATCACCATGGGACTTTTATTAATTTCTTTATTCTGTGTTGTTACAGCATTCAACCCACATAATGCATAGTGCATTTAATGTTTGTTTTTTAATAATCGAAAACCGTGATAATTTTTGTTATAATGAACCGACATGAACTGACCTAAAAAGCACTAATCGTTCAGAACTTTACACACAGACAAAAATTGCTCGGACCTTGCAGGGGGCCGCTAAACTGTGCTATGCCACTGGTCTGCGCGTGTGTGCACGAATGCATGCGTCTGTTTGTGTGCCTGCATGTCACTGCTGAAGGCAATTCATTAGTGTTGGCAGGTATTATAAAGCTGGTTAGGCTACAGACACACCTTCTGTCTCATGCTGTTTGGAAACTTGACCACAAAATCTATATGAATGGATGGAAATTAGTCAATGATCACAGTTTTGTTATGTTATTATTGGTCATAACCGTTAGGATAGGCCTAACTGACTTTGAAGAATGTTATTGATATGTTTTTGTGATGGAAAATGATATACTTAAGCTAAGCAAAACGATAACTGCTATCATGATTAAGCTATATCTGCTTTAGGATCATAGCCTTTTCAACAATTACACATTTCTCATAATTGTGTTTATTGTGCACTAAACGACCCCCCTCCCATGCTAATGATTATAACTTATAATAAGGACTATATCTGGTCTTTAGGATCATAGCCGTGTCAACAATTCCATATTTCTCATAATTCCATATTTCTCATAATTGTGTTTATTGTGCACTAAACGGCCCCCTCCCTTCCCTTCCCTTCCCTATACTAGACGGGTCTCTGCGCGTCAAACGTGTTTGGCCCAAATGGCATCCTATTCCCTATATAGTGCCCTACTTTTGACCAAAACTCTATGGGCCCTGGTCAAAAGTAGTGCACTAAATAGAGAATAAGGTTCCATTTTGGACGCACAATGGACTGACGGCCCGGAGGCACTAACGTCATGAAGAATCTGTTCAGGGAAACCTGCCAGGTTATGCAAATCATGTGTAAATCTTCAGAAGTATAGGTTTCTGTACCAAATGACACCCTATTCCCTATATAGTGCACTACTTTTGACCATGGCCCATAGGGGGAATATGGTGCCATTTAGGACGCTGTCATGCTGTGAAAATCATGTGTAAATCTTCAAACAAAATAACCTTATTATAAACTCACTCGCTGGGCTAAAGAGACTGAGATTCAGACGCGAATAAACATTGATAAAACAACTAAAATATACAGTCCCCGAATTGACCTTTATTGTAATACATGATGACTTGTGTTTAGTAAAAAGCACTGTATAAAGATCTAGTAGATGGCTATTGCCTTATGTGTTATAAATGTCAATCTAAGAACTTGTTAGGCCATATTGCATGACTGTCGGTTAATTCCGTGGCGAATGGAAAGGATGGAACCTACTGAAGGGGTTCATTAGCATGTGATAGATACCGAATCCCGCTCCACGAGGACAAAAATCCCTAATTAGGCTCGCAGAGTGTCTCCCATCGCCTCAAGGGCTCATCAGTAAGGTGATGAGGCAGGAGGAGACCGCCTTGTGATTCCACGTTCGATAAGAAATCATTAGTAAGCCTATGAGACCAAGAGAGTATCATCTTATTCTCAAACGGATATAAATGTATATAGCACAGGCCTATTAATTGAATAATCTTAATATCCATAATATAAATTACAGCAAATACACACAAGCTAAGAGGACTGCATGCATAAATCTCATTTATATTTTTGAAATGTATTAAGCTACATAGCCTTGAGCGCAATTTCCCTCCTTCTAAATAGGCCTATTTCAGCATATTGGACTAAGCAACTTCAGCAACATTTTCTAAGTTCTAATTTTTTCAAATCTTTCAAAGCATTTTTGGGATTATCTGTGATATGTCATTTGTGGCTGGTGATGGGGAGTAGTGAATTGCATGTAGCCCTGTTCAACTAGTAATTTAATTATATTTTGTTGTAGCTTGGTGGTAGTTGAGCGAAATTCAAATCTTGGTAGTGTTTTTAGTAGTTAATTCCCTTTTTGCATATAGTGGTGTACAGCAAATATGGGTAAAGTAGGCAATATTTGCTATATTTTTCGGCATCAGACCTGCCTAATTTTCACTTGAAACATATTTGTTGTGTTTAATAGGTTAAATTACACATTATGTTAACATCTGACACCAGAGTGATATGTTCTTGCAATGTGTAGTCTATGACATTTTAGATTTAGATATGATCATTTTTCACGAAGTAGTTTGCAAGTAGTGAACTACTTTTTCAAAATAACTTTAGTTAAGTAAACTACATGTTTCTTAAGGGTAGGTTTAGTGTATCTTAACTTCTTGCAGCTTGGTAAACTATATTTTCAGAGTAGCTTCCCCAACACCGTTTGTAACTGTATACAATAGGCCTATCAAATATCCTACATGGTATGGGGTTGGTATGAACTTTACAGTATTTTACAGACAGCTCAGCTGCTAATAAAATTCTGGATTTCATTTTACAGTACACCAACTGTAATATAAATACGGTATCAAAGCAAGTACTGTGTAATGACACACAGTACAATACCATAAAATGTTCTGTATTATACTGTAAAAAAAAGTTAATATTACCATAATCAGAATGAATGAATGAAATTCATTGGGGGGAGGGGTTTGTATTTCACAGGATTTTACTGTAATTGCAAGGGATTGGTGCAAGTAGCTTAATACAGTATATTAATTAAAATAAATTATATCACTTGCACTTCTAGAGGCCTTCACAAAGGCTTCCAAACTGGCAGCAACCACAGGGCAAAACAGATCCAAAGAACATGGCAAAATGCTCAACCATTTAAGGTTTAAGACTGGTTGCCACTCCAATCTGTCCCCCATACAAATTGAAGGGACGCTATAACCACATAGGAGTTAAATTGATACAGCATTCTCCCTCAGGGGCGCAACAAATATAGTATTTTCAAGGCACGCCTCAAAATATGTTAATGACCCAGAAACAACAATACCATGCACCCACTAGTGGTCAAAAGGTTTGTGGCACAGTATGGTATTGTATTCTGTGGGGTGGAAGGTACCATTCGAAATACAGCAATTTTTCCGCAACGCACCATAATTTACAGTATGCTGCAGTAACACATTTTAGATGTTTTTTTATTTTTGACTGTTGATAATACCTAAAATTACCGTATAAATTACAGTTTTCCGTTACAGTGTAGGCCTACTTATATGCATGTGATGTTAGTGATAATAACTAATTATTTATTACAAGTTATAAATAAAAAGCTAGGCCTATATGATAATAAGACAGCTATTTTGAAAGCACTTAGGCTAGATCTGATGAAGAAGTTCATGAAAAATGACTGCGTAAAAAAGATCAGATTTTTGCGCAAACCAACATTCATTTGTTGCAAGGAAATCTGGGAAAGTGGATGCAATAAGGGGTTAAACGTAAACCGGTTTAGCAGTAAACTTGGCTCTTGCAAGCAAGGGGAGAAAATAGCTGTAAAGTTATTCAGAAGTTATTCTTCATCCTTCGGGCCGTCCCTAATCCTCCAAAACCCCATTCTTTCATTGGAGAACTGTGCCTCTTTTCTTGTTTGTCGCTCTCTATACAACATAAAGTCAGTCTGCATTTAATGGTTATGTCGGGATGTGAGAGGGATTTTGCAAATGCGAGGCCCCCTTTCACCGAAATATTGCCCTCTTCATCGTGTGAGTCTACCAACCCAGCGCGACCCCATATTCTTCCCTGGGCGTCTGATTCGACTCACAAACTAGCCTGATTTTCACTAGATCGCTGGGAAATGCAGGGAGATGATAATAGAGATTTCGCTTTCATTTTTTACGCTTGACTTGGTTATTGTTGCTTTTCTCTTTCCCCGTGATTCCCTGTCCAGGGATTAGCCCTGACTTCGCCCACTGGCGGCCAAAGTGGCCAGAAACCCGGGATGACAATTGATGCTGATCAAGGCGAGGCTATTCGGCGCTATTCTGCGCTCTAAAGAACTGATCTGAGCGGGATAGAGAACCATCAAGTTGGGGCTCAATGAAGGCGTTCAGAGGACTGACGTGCACTTTCACTTTCTGGAGAAAAAGACGGATGCTCCCAAACTGCTTCCCAAGACCGCAGGGACTGAACTGCCAACAGATTAATTGCCATTCACTGACTATTTCCAAAGTTAGAATAGACTGTGCCAAACCGATTAAGAGTTTTGGGTATGGTTATCTGAGTGGGTGCAGAATAAGCCTAGTTTCCTTTTAGCCCCAAAACTGCTGGCCAAGATCAATTTGATAAGAAGTGAAGTACAGCCAGTAGGCAGCCCTTATACCTCTACAGAGGCTGCTGCTGATATGATTAATATTATCCTCCTCATCATAATTGCAAAGCATTTGGATTGGTTTGGTCACTAATGATCAACAGGC
This sequence comes from Coregonus clupeaformis, assembly GCF_020615455.1. NCBI lineage: Eukaryota > Metazoa > Chordata > Actinopteri > Salmoniformes > Salmonidae > Coregonus > Coregonus clupeaformis. The sequence continues at coordinate 19,276,881 of NC_059224.1, forward strand.
GTAGGCCTATATGCCTATACCCCAAACATAAACAGGAAAATGTGGTTTGAATAATTTAGTCTATTGGTAGCAGTTCACACAAGATAGCTCTTTGTTTTGCAGTGTCTTCCCCAATCAGACATCTCGATGCATGGCTCTGAGATAAGTTAATCTTTGTTGACGGTGTGTTGTGCACTCTTCCGTCGACTGGGTTGGTTGGCTCTCTCGGGGAGCCCAAGTTGTCTGAGCACACAGACGGGATAATTAACAAACATGCAGCCAGCAGAAGCGACACAAAAGCTGCTTTGACTTCCTCACTGCTGGTCGCCTCTAGAGATGGGCCTGGCGCGGAGAGCGCTCTGCTTCCCCAGCTCGCCGCGATCATTTCTCATCGCTCCCGCGTACTGGGAGGCAGAGACGTCTTGTTTCATAACAAGACACGAAGCTGACTTCTTTCAGCTCCAGTGAACTGAACATAAACCCCGGCTGACAACCTCCAGTGCCCAAACAGAAGGAAGGGGCGAGCGGGCGAGGGAGAGAGCGAGAGAGGGAGAGAGCGAGAGAGGGAGAGAGAGAGAGAAGAGAGAGAGAGAGAGAAGCGAGAGAGAGAGAGGGGGGGTGGAGGCGCACCAGTAATAAAGTTGTTATGCCCTGAAATATAGGCCTATTATTTTACAGGTGGACATTTCGTTATATTATAAAGAAAAAAATAACGCAACAACAAACCACTAAAACCATTGAGAGAAATGTAAAAAGTAAATTACCCCCTCTGGTTTTTGCCCGTAACTTATTTTCTCACCAGTTGTTTACGCACGGCCTGTTCAACGAAAACATTTAGGGCCAAACACTGCGGTTAATGGTTTTCTAGCTTTTGGCCGGAACAGTGCAACTTGGTATCACTTAAAAAGAGAGCTCCTCTATACCACCTTGTTAGTGGCTAACTCTGAACTTTTTTCACTGTGAAGAGCAGTTTTGTGCGAGTCTCTTCTCATTCACTGCGCGCTGGTCTTTGTGGGCCGCCTCCCGCGCCTCTCAGCGCTCACTGCGTTACACCAATTAAAGTACGACGTGCTGTAAATGTAATGGCCCGAGGAGTGATTGTTTTTGACAAGCAACAAAACACATAGGCCTAGATCCTCCCCTCCGATTAGTCCATGCGAGGGGTGGGGTGAGGAGTTCACATCACTCCGACCCCTGTGAGACTGTGGGAGAGGGGTGTGTGGGAGTGAGGAGGAACTATTCTCATCATGGTTAAATGGGATGTCTGTGGGTTTTAGTGATAGAGAGGAGTTGCTGACTTTGCTGACTTGGTGTTCAGCTCATGTTCATGACCTGATAAAACCATACACATATCATCATCCTCATCCTCATCATCCTCATCCTCATTGCATGGGTCAGACTAAGCCTGTCTGTCCCGAATGTGTGTATGATTTCACTTGTTGCTCCTGATAAGATGCAAAGCGGCAATGTAACCCAACTGGTTCAAATATCATGTGGCATGGAATAGGCAGCTTGCAATCTGAACTGTTAAATGATCAAATTGTGTGGAAATGTTCCACATTCAGGTTACTCTGAATAACACAAAAGCACACATAGTTTGATAGTGTAGAGGATGTGAACTAGCCACAAAATAAAACTGTATTCATGTTTCATGCAGTCAACTAAAATGATTACTGTGCAAAATACTTAACTGTGTGTTAATTCAAACATGTTTTATTGCTGCATGATAAATGTTAATTTTGACTTAACTATGCATAAACCGGTTATGGGTTTATTATTTGACTGAATAAGACTTTAGACTGTGGAGAAAGAGAGAAACATTTATTGAAAGCAAGCATACCTCCTGATGTGTGTGAATTTACGCACTCATTTGTTAACTTACATGATTATTTGACTCCCCTGAATTCTGCAGTTAGTTAGTTATCTAGGAGTTATCCGTAAAGCAGGTGATGCTCTGGTTTGTAAAAAGGGTAGTGGTGGTGGAGGTTGTGTGCTTAGGTTAGCCTCTCCCATCTCTGCAAAAAGAAAAGGAGTTGGCCCAGATGCAGGCAGCAATGTTAACTTTGAGTGGCCCCTGTGGCTTGAGCGTGGTGCGCTCCCCTCCGCCCCTCACACACCCCTGTCACCGCCTCCTCCCCTCAAGTCCCCAGGTTGCCTTTGCATGACATCATCCTTAAAGTATGCCCCCCATTCCCATGTGAATCTGAGCTGTCACAATCAGCGGCTCCCCCCATTCAACTGTACCACACTGGAAACCCATACGTTTCTTATTTTTCTTCTCATTTTTCCCCTTCTTCTTCTTCTCTCTCTCTCTCTCTCTCTCTCTCTCTCTCTCTCTCTCTCTCTCTCTCTCTCTCTCTCTCTCTCTCTCTCTCTCTCTCTCTCTCTCTCTCTCTCTCTCCTCCAACCCAACCAATCTCCTCCCTTCTTCTTCTTCTTCTTCTTCTTCTTCTTCTTCTTCTTCTTCTTCTTCTTCTTCTTCTTCTTCTTCTTCTTCTTCTTCTTCTTCTTCTTCTTCTTCTTCTTCTTCTTCTTCTTCTTCTTCTTTTTTAACCCCCAGAAAAGGCATTGTTTGAGGAAGGGCTTGATCAAAAAACTGTTGCCCGCCAACCGCGGGGCTTTCTGTAAATTCAATAAGGCCACCTTAAAGATTTTCCTAATTAATGGATGACATCTTTGGCTGGAGGAGAGGCGAGGCATTCTGCTCCGGCTCGCTCTTTGTTAACCTCCTAATTAACTTTCGTAGGTCACTCAGGTCCCAGCAACCTGAGAGTGAAGAGCCCCCATTGAGGAGGGAGTTGTAAACTTACTTTTTCCCTCTCGGCACTTAAAAGGGGGAAAGCGACTATAGGGAACAGAAAATATCCTATTTAAGTCCTTTGTGACTGAACTGCCTGCACATGTTCCAATAAAGGAAGTCTTCTAAATAAGCTGCCGTGTTGCTCTCCTCCACTCCCCCTTACCTCCCTCCCTCCCTCTCTCCTCTCTCTCTCTCTCTCTCTCTCTCTCTCTTTACCGCACCTCTTTCTCTCAGGCCTCCACAGAAAGGTTATGAATGATAGTTCTGGGTTGAGGGGCAGGGGGGGGTAAGGGCTGAAGGACAGCATCTGTGTATTGTTTGATTGTTCGTATCTGAAACTTTGGTGGGGGGATTTAAGGATGGGAAAGAGACTGCACTGACTTGAAAAAATGAGGTGAACTTTAGAAAGAAAGACGGAAAGAAAAAAACGACCTCTTTGCCTGCATTATTGTTTTAGAGTTTCAAAATGACACTGCATTGTAAAAAAAAAAAAACTTTACTTTACCACTGATTCATTTGGAGGTAACTTAAAAGAGGGACTACTTTATGTGCTTTTGAAATGAAATATCTTTATCCCATTTTAAATTTCCTCGGATTTAGATCAGCAATCACTGAGCATCCAGCAGTGAGAATCCAGTCAAGGTAAGGGCTGTTTGATGCTGTAATATAGAAAAATGAATAGTTCACACACCTATAGCAGAGTTTGAGGTGCATGGTTGGAAAATATATATATTTGAAAAATAAGATACTCCAGCACACTGGTATTTCTAGAATATTCCACAAGCAATTCAATGGACCTTGTTTGTGAGTATTCAAGATTACCAGTGTGCCAGAGTTTCTTATTTTTCTAAACCTGTCACATCCCCAGCAATAGTAGGAACACCAAGACTAGGAACACCAAGAGTAGGAACACCAAGACTAGGAACACCAAGAGTAGGAACACCAAGACTAGGAACACCAAGAGTAGGAACACCAAGACTAGGAACACCAAGAGTAGGAACACCAAGACTAGGAACACCAAGACTAGGAACAACAAGACTAGGAACAACAAGACTAGGAAGAACAAGACTAGGAACACCAAGACTAGGAACACCAAGACTAGGAACAACAAGACTAGGAACAACAAGACTAGGAACACCAAGACCAGGAACAACAAGACTAGGAACACCAAGACTAGGAACAACAAGACTAGGAACACCAAGACTAGGAACAACAAGACTAGGAACACCAAGACTAGGAACACCAAGAGTAGGAACACCAAGACTAGGAACACCAAGACTAGGAACAACAAGACTAGGAACAACAAGACTAGGAACACCAAGACTAGGAACAACAAGACTAGGAACACCAAGACTAGGAACACCAAGACTAGGAACAACAAGACTAGGAACAACAAGACTAGGAACACCAAGACTAGGAACACCAAGAGTAGGAACACCAAGACTAGGAACACCAAGAGTAGGAACACCAAGAGTAGGAACACCAAGAGTAGGAACACCAAGACTAGGAACACCAAGAGTAGGAACACCAAGAGTAGGAACCAAGACTAGGAACACCAAGAGTAGGAACACCAAGAGTAGGAACACCAAGAGTAGGAACACCAAGAGTAGGAACACCAAGAGCAGGAACACCAAGACTAGGAACATCAAGAGTAGGAAGTTTGGAAGAGCAACAGCAGTGACCATCTGTCTGCAGAGCCCAGACCCCAACACCCAGCTGTCTGGTCTGCTCTGTATTAAGACACACTAAGTGACTGTGAGGGTCTTGATGACAGCTCCAATGCCGTAGGGTTATATGGGGTTAATGACAGGAAGGACCGTGAAACCAAGGTATGACCATTTCACCTAGGCAGTGTCCGAATGGCACCCTATTCACTATATAATGCACTACTTTTGTCCAGAGCCCTATGGGTCCTTTTCAAAAGTAGTGCACTATATAGTGAATAGGGTGCCATTTGGTACGCAGGCCTGGTGAGCCAAGCCGGGCATGAGCTCTGCTTTACCTGAAGGTCGAACGTGACATGACCGCATCCATTGCTGTTTGAACTGATTGACTGAGGACCGCAGCCACTACAAATGAGCGGTTTGAGTATAATGACTCTCACTCTACCATGATGACTGCAGTTGAACCCAGAGATTACCGCGACCATTGTTGTGATCAAACCCAATGACAACCATTGTTTAGCTAATCTATCTGACGACCGCAACCAGTCTTTACTGTAACCACAGATGGCTTGACTGGTGTTGGTGTTAACAGACATGATAGAATGGCAGTGATGGCATTTATGTGTGTGTGTGTTTGTGTCATTTATTTTGCACTTATCTTTAATGCTATTTTGTCTGAAATAAATGATCAGATACTCTGCATCTATTCAATATAGTTATTGTACTTCTTTAGAATAGTCATTCATTCTGCTTTTATTAAAGGTTTTGAACTCTGAACATTATATAAATAGTATGGAATAAAAAATGTACTGCATAAGCCTCTGTTTATTGTCAATTCTACTTATCATAATCATAAACAAATGCCTCATTGTATAGTTTTGGCAGTCTCTGTAGCTGTGTGTTTACGGTAGACATTTGTTTGTGTATACAGTATATGCGTGGATGGATGCATAGATAGATCAATGAAGTCATGCAGCAGCTATAAGCAACCAGCCCAACAGTGTTCCCTGCTCTTCTATACTGCAGCCTGCTCTCCTGCCTCCTGGGCTCTAACCTGTTTGTCTTTGCAGCGTGAACGGCTTAAGCCTCTCTACTCAGCTGTCATAATTTGTTAACGAGCCTTTTCAGAGAAAAAAAGAAAAAGCGAAGACAGGGAAAAAAGGAAGAAAAGCAGAGGTCTCTTCACCAGCGACTGAAAGCAGAGGTCTCTTCACCAGCGACTGAAAGCAGAGGTCCGTCCAGAGGGAACCCAGGGGCGACATCAGACCGATTTCAGAGCGGCCCGTGATGGCATCTCTGTATATTTTAATATTAATGGGCCGCAGGCCGCAAAGCTGCAGGCTGCAGGCCTAAGCCTCCAACAGGTGCCTTACAGCTCCACTCCAGTCTGAAAACCCCAGCCGAGCGTCCTTCAGATCAGGGAGGGGGTATAGAACCTTCCCACTACCCAGCATGGACCCTCAGATAGACACCCCAAAGGAAGAAGAGAGAGAAGAAGAAAGGGGGAAAATGAGAAAAGTATAGGAAGTTAGTGGAGTTACTCATCCCTGGCAAATTAAGTTTTTAGTCACTTTCCCGAGCGGCGCAGAGAGGGTAACACGGCCCAGGTTGATATTTCCCCCCCCTTGAGAAAGAGATTGACTTTTGTTTGGAGTTTGTGAGAAGTGGGAATCAGGAGGTGAACAATGGGACTCCCCACGGTGAGGGCCCGAGAGGAGCCATCTCAAATCAGTCAGCCAGGGGACGGACTAATCCACCCATTGTCCCTCCCTAGCCACCGGCCGCACATCAACACATTCAACCCCATTGTCCCCACCCTCATGCAGCGGGATTTGCTCTCCCCAACAGCCAGTTTTGTCCGAGGCAGTTCGAGCGGAAGTTTCTCACTGACAATTTGCCCCAAATAGATTTGTCAGAGCATCCTACCGCACCGACCGCACCAGACGGCCTCGACTTGTGGCGGGTTTGGGTTCTGGCATGATGAGCTTTTGGAGGGTTTCTTTTAGGTACATTTCAATAACTGTAGCCAGGTGGGTTGTATAGGTAGAGGGGGTGTAGGTGTGTTTGGGGTAAAGGAGATATGCCTGGGGTAGAGGAAATGTGCCTGTAGGTGTGTGCAATGTGCATGTGTGTTGGACCAGGGAGCTGGCTGTGTGTTTTTTCCCTGTTTGTACCAATCCTAAAGACCCAGACTGAGAGATGGATGCCCTGTGTTGACCCCCTGCAAGGCAGGGTTTGGTGGAGGGAGGTGGGTGGGTGGGGTTGTGGTGTGCCAGGGATGGTAATCTGGCCACCCATCATTCAACAGGTCAATGGGGTGTGCCATTCCACTGGCTGTCTGGGAAGTATTAAGGGAACTGGGACACTGGCATGGTAGTGATAGGGGAATGGAAATACAGACAGTTGTAAGTCCAGACCAATGCCACTCAAAATGTAATGACAGCAACAGGTAGTCAGTATGATGGCACCATCCATAGAGGCATGTTAGTGTGGGGCCACAAACATGTGTGGGGCCAAAATGTGGGGCCACAGGATTACAGTGGATGGTCAATTTATGATGACGTTTTGAGGTTGCTGTTATTTATTTATTTGTATAATTCCAAATTGTTTTCCGGGGAAAATACCTTCAAGACCATGAACACAGAGTCCCCCACACATCACTAAACTGAAATTGTGAACACAGCGCAAGTGGGTGATTCCCCCCCCACCCTCAGCCCTCATCCCACCCTCCAGTCCGTCCTCCACGCCAGGTATCTGTTTCTCCTGTTTAGTCGACTCTTCACCGGAGCTGTCCATGGTGCTGAAATGTAATGTTACCTGTTACTACTGTAGCCTATGCTAGCAATCCGTTATTGACTCTGATTTGTGATGCTGATTGTACAATTTGAGACTTGCATATTTTAAAACTAGCAAATAAGAGCTTCAACTGTTTCAGAGGCCCATACCTTTTTCACAGACTAATGTTTCCTGTTCATAATTTATTTAATCATGTAAACACTGTAAAGGGGTTACCATGAATTTGACAGTAATTTACAGGCAGCTGGGTGGCAAGTACAATTCTGTATATGATATTATAGTACACACCTACTGTAATATAAATACGGTATCAAAGCAAGTACTGTGTAATGACTCACAGTACAATACCGTAAAATGTACTGTATTATACTGTAGAAAATATATGCTACTGTAATCGGAATGAATTAATGACTGGATGAATTGAGGGGAGGGGTTTAAATTTCACAGTATTTTACTGTAATTACAAGGGATTGATGCAAGCAGGTTGGCAGCTAGATAAAGTGTTGACACGTTACAGTTGATTAATTAATATTTTGTGTTTTATATCACTTGCGCTTCTAGAGGCCTGAACAAAGGCTTCCAAACAGGCAGCAACTACAGGGCAAAACAGACCAAAAGGACACAGCAAAATGTGCAACTATTTAAGACTTGCTGCCACTCCAATCTGTCCCCTATACTTTTTTTTTAATTGATGGAACCTTATAACCACATAGGAGTTAAATTGTTATAGCATTATCACACACGGGTGCAACAAATATAGCCTCTTACAAGGCACGCCACCAAATATGTTAATAAGCTAGAAACAACTATACCATGCACCCACTAGCGGTCAAAAGGTTTTCGGTGCTCCAAAGATACGGTATGGTACTGTATTCTGTGGGGTGGAGTTACAGTACTATTCAAAATACCAACATTTTCCTACAATGCACAATAATTTACAGTGTGCTGCAGTTCATGGTCTTTTCCGTTACAGTGTATGCCTATTTAGATTGGTTGAGATACAGTGCCTTCATAAAATATTCACGCCCCTTGACTTGTGTTACAGCCTGAATTACATTTTGTTGTGTTACAGCCTGAATTTAAAATGGATTAAATATAGATTTTTTTGTCACTGGCCTACACACAATACCCCATCATGTCAAAGTGGAATTGCTTAAATAAGTTCCAGAGTAAAAAATGTGAATGACTACCTCATCTCTGTACCCCAAACTGTACAAAATAAAATTAAAATATTGCAACAAGGCACTAAAGTAATACTGCAAGAATTTACATTTTGTCCTGAATACAAAGTGTTAGGTTTGGGGCAAATCCAATACAACACTTTACTGACTACCACTATCCATATTTTCAAGTATGGTGGTGGCTGCATTATGTTATGGGTATGCTTGTAATCTTTAAGTTTTTCAGGATTAAAAAGAAACAGAATGGAGCTAAGCACAGGCAAAATCCTAGAGGAAAACCTGGTTTAGTCTGCTTTCCACCAGACACTGGGAGACACTGGCAATAACCTAAAACACAAGGCCACATCTACACTGGAGTTGCTTACCAAGAAGACTGAATGTTCCTGAGTGGCAGAGTTACAGTTTTGACTTAAATCTACATGAACATCTATGGCAAGACCTGAAAATGGTTGTCTAGCAATGATCAACAACCAATTTGACAGAGCTTGAAGAATTTTGAAAAGAATAATGGGCAGATGTTGCACAATCCAGGTGTGGAAAGCTCTTAGAGACTTACACAGAAAGACTCACAGCTGTAATCGCTGCAAAAGGTGTTTCTACAAAGTATTGACTCAGGGTTGTGAAAACTTACGTAAATGAGATATTTCTCTATTTAATATTCAATAAATGTGCAAAAAAAGTATCTAAAAACATGTTTACATTGTGTGTAGATGGGTGAGATTTTAAAAAATATTTAATCAATTTTAAATTCAGGCTGCAACACAACAAAATGTGGAATAATTCAAGGGGTATGAAATGAATACTTTTTGGAAGGCACTGTATGAACTGTTCATCCTCTGTAAGGCCAGTTCTAACCCATCAGAGTCTTAGCCCTGTCTAAGCCGAGGGAGGGGTTGGGGGGTTCTACTAAGCTATATGGAATTGTTTTAAGAAGGTCATACCAAGGATCATTTAGCTATTTGATTTTGAATTGTAAGACCCCTTGAAGTATGAAAAAGAATATATAAAAAAATTATTTGATGAAAATGTAATTTGGCCTTACTGCTATTAGCCCATACAAACGCATTGAATAACAGATTCACTACATGGAACAACAGTTGGTCCCCCAAAAATATCAAAAGGAAGTTTGTTCTGAAGTGTCTCTCCTACATCTGAGAGATATAAGAAAGATCAGGAAACACTTTTTTAAATATATTTTTTTTTACATGTATTGAATCCCTTATTTTTGGCACTAAACAGTCTATGCCCTGTCTACCATACGAAACGTAATATATCATACTAAATGTGGTGTCTCAATTTACGTACAGAATAAAACGAAATGCTCTGATACCAGGTTGCAGCACTAGGTCTTTGGTGACTTGGATCTATTATGTTTGCTCTCTTTTGTTTTTGTTAGATTTTATTTTTGTTTTCTTACAATACAAAAACATACATAGACAACGACAATAGACAACTTAACATGTATGTACATTAATTTCTACAAGCACTAATGACATCACATTTGCTCAGACCCACATGTTCCCACCGTATCCACACCCATCCTTTCCATCTCACAATAATATTGTTTGTTCTCTATAGCGCTTACTGACTTCTCTCCATAGGTTTACGCACATCTTATTAGTGCTACCTTTCGATTGATTTGATATAAAATAATGCAGCCTAGTTGATAGCCTTCATATGGTTTTCATTGCTAATAATGGTGAAAAATGTCATGGTGGTAATATCTGCTTTCTATAGCCTATAGAGTTATTCCAATAAATAAGTGTTGTGACACTTAAGCCTACGCCTCTCGAATTTTTAAAGACTATTTAAGTAGTTGCATACTGATGCTGTCAAGCAAAAAACCAGATACACAATCCACTGGTCCTTTGTTAACGATATTTCATTGACTGCTGGAGAAGAAGGGAGTCACTAATACAAAAAGTGAAAGCAAGCAACCCAGGCAACCATGATGTTGGTTATATTTGTGTAAAGGCTATCAGTGATTGACGAGGATTAGAAAGAGTTAAGGAGATTATCTCGCACATTCAACTGCCCCCCCCACCCCCCCCACACACACACACCCTCCCATATGCATTTCAAAATCAAGCCCCACAAAAAGTAGCAAACATAGAAAGAAGTGTGTGCAATAAAGCTCATCGTACCAAATGTGGAATATCAATTTTGTGAAGCAATTATTTTATTTTTAAGACACGTTTACTAAATAGGCTAAGTTTTAGTTTTGATAGGCCTGATGATATCCACCTGCGTAGTTTGCTCTTTAACACATTAATTATATTTATATATAACAAACTTAGAGAAGTTGATACTTGGACCAGCTCGAGCATGCTCAAAATGGACTAAACCAAGCGAGCCATCCTGAAGGCAGTTTTAAGGGTGAAAGACTTGACAACGACTAATTGCAATTAACTACGCCATTGTACCCCGCCCTTGTCCGTTTAAATCGACACTTTCAACGTCCATATATCCTCTAGGGTACCGTGGGAATGTTCATAATTAAAAATCAGAATTATGGATTTCTGAAGTTACCGGGTGAAAGCCCGCAAGCTTTCAAGGTCAGGGTGTCACTGTCAATGATGCGGTCTACGGGTGCGATCGTCCCCTCACCCCGGCACCCTGCTCCTCAGACGGAGAGGAGAGGCTGCATCTTTCCGCCCCGGCGAGCGGGCACAGGGGGGCGAAGGGAGGAGGCCACCACACTGCTCTAGTCTACATTAGCGTGTGCATCCCCGACTCAGAACACCTGCTTCGTTCCCGACTACTAAAGGGCGATGGGAACCGCTGTCTCTGTCTGTCACACAGCTCTGGTAGATGAGGGGGATGCCCAAACGGTCTACCGTTGACAAAATCCATAACTCAACCTCTCTCTCAATGATAATCGATCGACATTCGTTTTAGGCAATACTAGTAACAATACATTTGCACATTCATAAACTCAACAGGTGCACATTCAATTGTGCTCAAAGCTCTACCCAAAGAACATTTGGATAAGGCTATGTGGAGTTGACAAAAGCAGCTCAATTTAACAAAACCTATTAAACACTTTATAAATATGTTAAGTAGCCTATAAAGAGAAAGTTGCACCTATTGGTAAATGTGCACTAAAACATCCGAGACGCAGCAATCAGATAGAATGTAAAGAGATATAGAGAGAATCGTTCAATAGCCATGCACAACACCCCTTATTAATTCACAGAAATATACAGCGCTGTGTTTTCTTTCCACTCCCAGTTACCTCTGCGCGAGCCTTTGGAACTCTTACTTCACTTGCCTCAGAGCGAGCCCCCCTGAGTCGGGTGACGTCATGCTGGCACACAGGAGTTGGGAGTAGAAAGCAGGGACAAGCTAAGTGGGTGAAGGAAGTGGAGTTCTCCACCCTCCGCCTTCTCTGACACTTCTCATAAATATTACTAAGCTTTCATCTAACGACTCACAGCAGAAAGTCACCTCTGCTTCGGTCTTGAACAAGCATTATTTTACCAGTCGTTGTTGATCAGTTAAGAAGAGCATTGTTTTTTGTTGGTTTAGACTATTTGTGTTCGGTGGCTTCTGGACTCACTGGGTAGACAGTCCGTCTGTTTTGGTGCGCCGCTACGGCAGTTTTCTACCCAACTTTGTGCGCCTTGTTGCGCTCGGTGCACCGGAGGAGCCGTTGCCACTCGCCCGGTGTAGACGGCTCTCTATCCGGCTATCGCGCTGCTGTCCACTCAGCCAGGACCTTGTGAAACTCAACGTCCAAGACTTGCAGATACTCCAAAATACATCTTGATAGCTGGAATTTGGTAATCCTGGGAAAATATCGAGTTGGGCGACTCAGGAGTCAGGACATTACATAAATCTAATGGTTTCAGCGAAAACTGTAGATTTCGTGTTTTGATATTTTTCAGCTGATGCTTTTGCACAGGCAGAGGAATTTGATTCTGAAAATATAAAATAAACGACAGTGTCCACGATGAGCAAACCGGCGGGTTCAACAAGTGGGTGTTTGGATATTCTGAATGTTAAATCAAGTAAGCATGCTAAAGTTTATATTTCTTCTTAAACTATGATTGGTTATTAAGGTATTTATAATTGTTATAATTCAAACATGTATTCATCGAAAAGTAATAGGATATTATGTGAAAGGCGTTGAAACAATCCGAAATGAAGTCTTCGACAATTTGCGTTTACCTTGGAGTTGCTGTAGGATACATCTGGTAACCCGTCTTATAACTTAAACTATGAAGTCGATTTTGTACAATAATTGTGCATGTTCTTAGGCCTACTTAAAATTGCTTTTTTTATTTTCCAATGTATTTCATAAGAATGGTTCTAGGCCTAGCCTATCCACGAATAAGACTAAATTGAGCGCTGGACCACGTTTTGCGTTCTAGGCCTACACTTCTTCCTTTTCCAGTTTAATTCCAGTTATTTGTTGTTGATAAGTACGGCATTATTCTCTCATAAAAAGAACACTGCATCTTTCTGCTTGGGGTGCGATGTTTATTTCTAAAAAGATGAGGAAAGGTTAAACATGTAGGCATAAATGTTCCTGAAACACCCAAACTATCATGACGCTGAAAATAATGTACGTGAAAGAGACATAAACTATATCGAGGTAGGCCAATGGGCCACTATTGGCATGATAGCCCAAAAGCTAATTTATTGATAAACAATTGTGTTGATTATGTCTATTTGTCAATCTCTGTGTGTGTGTGTTTGACAGGCCAAATATTTCTTTCCAGACTGATTTTAAAACGGCATACACTAATAATTTGCCCTTGCATTTTGTTTAAATTATTTATGTTCTATGGTTGTAAAAATTGCAGGACTTGTTGGGACTTCGTTCATCATAAATTAAAGAAAACATTCAAATTCTGGATTTCGAGAAACTATAAGGAATGTTTACATGTGTGTGCAAATAACTGGAATAATGAGACAATAACAGGTAGCCTATATTATATATTCTGTAGCCTAATACATTTATTTTTGTTATTGCGTTAAGTGTTGCTAAACTGCATTAAGCACGTCCAAACGAAATATGCCTATAACGCATATAGGTTATTATTCGTTTTACCAATGCCTGGTTGGTTGCTATTTTGGCCTATTCGCATAGGCCTTGGCAAATCTCAGGCAGCAATCTACAAGTATTCACTTTTATACAGCTTTTAAATTAGAGTAATTCACAATGGTTGTAGCCAAATATTGCATGCTTTCCTCCTAGTTCATTGCACACATTGTGGGTGGTCACAAAAACATTTCCCTCAGTCAGTAAAACTCAGTCTAACTTCTTTCAGCAGGTTTTGGGGTTGATGGTAATTACGGTAATGGAATATGCCATATATCTTTAAGCAATTACGGCACACAATGGCGACGACTGGAACCCCTATTGAGAGAAGTTAAAGACGTGTTCCCCCCGCACACCTTTATCAAGCTTCATTTTTATTATATTACATTTTCGCCCAACAGCTTTATGGGAAATTTGCCCGTTATTAATGCGTAATTATAATTGTCTAACGAGGACAATGCGATATTGGATCCATTCCTTATGTGATGCTTACGCCTACTTCTAGGCCCAATTAGGCTATCGCCCAACTTGTATTGATTGTTTCAAAAGTTTATACAGTATATATTTTTTAAACGAATAGTTTTGAGTAATTTTGTTTAGGCCTATTTATTCGTTTTTGTTGTAGGCCTAGCCATGGCATCAAATATTTGAGATGCATGCTGGATTTTCAAGCCTTTATAAAACCACGTGATATAGAAATGTAATAGCCAACGACTTCTTTGTTACCCTTTGCATAATTGGTGTATTGAAGTCCCAACTCCGCGCCGAAGTCGATTGTTTTTGCTGCTCTGTCGTTATGGGGTCGTATCCGAATTCCCATGCTACCCTTTTTGACGGGTCACTGCATGGTGAATCAATGAGCAGGTGGCAAAACGTCAGTGTAATTACATAGCCTTCTTTTCCCTCCATAAAAAAGACTCCCTCATATACATACAAATATACTTCTTTTAAATAGATTTGAATAAAAACTCTTTACAGAAATCACTTTTTTTCATTTACTCCGGGGTCGATTTACATACACTTCATTTGAGTTGGTGAAACGAGTTGGTGCGCATTATTCTCGGTGCCGTGTCACTCCCTAATCCGCAGGCCTACAGACCTGCGGGATAAAGCAGCTGTCGAGTCCCATTATGAGGGGGAGTTGGCAGCTTGTCGAGATCGGGTCAGTCAGACGAGGTTCAATGGGGAAAATCATTAAGTTAACACTTTCCCTAATGTCTCCATTGTGTGCCCCCGGGCATTGTCTTTAGAGACCTCAGATATGACGCTTCCCACAACCGAACTCACAAGAAATTTGCGGGTGCATTCCCATGGCCGGACGGCCTATGAAGACACTGTACACTGTCCGTTGTCACGTTACTGTGTGTTTTGTTTTGTCTTCCTTTAAAAGGGAGGGAGGGGTGATAAGGAGGAGGGGTACAGTGCATGAGTTTGGATGCAGAATTTATTCAGATGGGTGCTCTTTCCAAGCGTAAAACACCGTTCTGATTCTTGATCTTGAGGCACAACGTACATTAACTTTTGAAATAAACAAAGATAAATTCATTAATTTGTATTTATTTTATCCAGGTCGTATCTTGGATATCCCGTGTAAAGTGTGTGGGGACCGGAGCTCTGGGAAACACTATGGCGTGTACGCGTGTGACGGCTGCTCTGGCTTCTTCAAGAGGAGCATCCGCAGAAACAGAACATACGTCTGTAAATCAGGTTCTCAGGTAATAGGCCTAACTACAGTGTTTTTCCAATTTAATGTTAAACCTATTTCATATTCAGGGGGTGACTTTATCCTAAATGTATCCAAACATGACGCACACATTGGGCATTTTACGCACGGTCATGTTGCATCTTTATTGGCCAGACTTGAGTTTGCAGGGTTAAATCTCTGCTGAGACTTGTCTCTGTGAACGGCCAGCCACCCAGGGCACGGCAAGGCCTAATTACATCGCCACCCAAGGCCATTGACTGGCGCTAAGCACAGTCCTGCTTTAATGTATCAGGTGTAATCCAATCTAATGTAATGACACTAACCCGAGGATTTAGCCAACAGTGGGCGGAATAGCCCTACTTATCCTCGGAGATGAGACCGCTGCTGAGCCGCGGGGGATCGAGTCAATAGCTCTGATAATAACACATCCTTCACCTGTAGAATGGCGTCCCAAGAAAATAACTGTTTAAAGGTCCAATGCAGCCGTTTTTATCTCAAAATCAAACAATTTCTGGGTGACAGTTAAGTACCTTACTGTGATTTTTTTCAATAAAAATGGTCAAAAAGAAACAAAAATAGCTTGTTAGGAAATAGCAATTCCTTAAGCAAGAATTTGCTAGGACCGTCTGGGAGTGGTCTGAGTGGGAGGGGAAAACTGAAAACTATAGCTGTTATTGGCAGAGAGGTTTGGAACTCTTTCTTATTGGTCTATTAACTAATTTACTGACTGGTGATATCATAGTAAAAGGGCATTATCATAATTATCACAATTTCACAGTATTATTCCAACCGCATGGTGTGGAAATTTATATAAAACACATGAAAATCACGTTTTTGAGTGCACTGGGCCTTTAACAACCATTCTCTTCTCCCTCAAACACCGTGTTCCTTTTGTCATTCACTCACTGTGCCAGGGCCTCCTTTCCCAGAGCCTTCGTAGTGTTAAGATCATCGTTAGAACCATCATACATTATGATGTATCTTTAGCAGCCGATCTGTTTTCCAGAGTCTTCGTTAGTAACGTTGCTCTTAAAAACATTCCCAAATATACGAGTGATCCAGACCACTCGTAGAGCAGCCAAAGTGCAGCATTAGATGTTTTTTGCCCTTCCGCGTAACTTTATTCACAGAAGATCTCCGCTAAACATAGAATCAAGATGTTTAGGCTAAGTATATCTGTCTGACTGTGACCGCCGATAACTTCAGAACGAAGTTGACTACAAATACAAAGTTGCCAAAGTACTTGCAATTGTTGCAAACAAGTGAAAGATAAAACGATGCCTCAAATGAAATCAGAGATGACTGCATTAAAAGATAAATAGGCTACATGGGCCTATATATTTAAATAATATTTCAATCATACTGAGTTTTATTTTGCCACTAGGCTACTGTCTGTAATTTTTGCCTCAATATGTTTAATGATGTGTGACAAGATGCATTATTATTGGATAAGCATAATAAGCCGCTTCAATATTTGCAGCCATAGATGGTAATATCTCTCTAGGAGCTGATCCGTCGTCAGTATTGTGGAATAATTCTAATGTTAAGGTAAGATTTGAGTAGAGAAGTCTGATCCGAGAGCAGCGTTGCTTTTCTTTAGCAGTATCGACACATGGTTTAATGACACACTTAGTGAACGTTCTCTCAAACGCCCATAAAAAGTTGCCTCGTAAATAACGATGCAACTGGTAGGCTACGATCATCGTAATGCTTAATTTACATCCCAACTGGGAAACGAGGCCCAGAGCAATTAAACTGAGCTGTGATTCTCTCTCTCTCTCTCTCTCTCTCTCTCTCTCTCTCTCTCTCTCTCTCTCTCTCTCTCTCTCTCTCTCTCTCTCTCTCTCTCTCTCTCTCTCTCTCTCTCTCTCTCTCTCTCTCTCTCTCTCTCTCTCTCTCTCTCTCTCTCTCTCTCTCTCTCTCTCTCTCTCTCTCTCTCTCTCTCTCTCTCTCTCTCTTTCTCTCGTTTCCATTATAGGGAGGATGCCCCGTGGACAAAACGCACAGAAACCAATGCCGAGCGTGCCGTTTGAAAAAGTGTCTCGAAGTGAACATGAATAAAGACGGTAATAGGCTTAATTTAATTATTATTTTGGCTATACGCCGGCAGTGACATTTCGGTGTGAGGTGATCAAATCGGATGGAAAAGTGTATTTAACGTAATCAGCTGAGAGCGGGGTAAACAGAGGACGTATTCATAACATTCTCATAAGAGGCAAAGCCTTTTACCTCACCGTGCTTCGAACAAAATAAGAACTTTGATAAATAAGGCATTCACAGACGAGTAGGCCTAGTTTAATAAAGAGTATTGTCCCTGCTCTCCAATTTGACAGCGGTTCAGCACGAGAGGGGTCCCAGGACGTCCACCATACGCAAGCAAGTCGCCCTATATTTCCGGGGGCACAAAGAGGTGAACGGTTCATCTACCCACTTCCCGGGCTCGAGCCTACCTGGCCCGCCGTTTTTCACTACGGTCACGCAACTGGAGCCACATAACTTGGAAATGAGCACGGTAGCCAGCACGCCAGAGAGGCAGGCCATCGTTGGACTGGCCCAGCCCACCCCGAAGGTAAGCCCCTGTCCTCGGCTCACCCTTCACTCACGGAGCTGCGCTATGTGCCCAATGAATCAAGGAGGCCAACCAAGCACGTTGGAAAAACAACATGCTTCTTTCTCAACTTTTAAGAGGTTTAGAAGTTGACATTCCGGTCTCGATTCAGCAGCTTCGAGTCACACAATACGTAATTCATATTTTCCCCTCCATCCAACGCAGGCAACATTAGTTTATAATTAGACCAAAAGCTTAATCTAGTGTTTGTGTTTAGAGTTTTATGAGATGCACACATATTTGTCTCAAATGTGGCAGCAGTGTATTTGATCACGTTATTTATTAGTCCTATAGCACATCATTTTATTCAAATGGCACCCCGAGGCCCTATGTGTTTATATTGACCTCTTGCATTGCAGTACCCTCACGAGGTCAGCGGCACGCCCATGTACCTCTACGAGGTCGCTACAGAGTCCGTGTGTGAGTCAGCCGCGCGCCTGCTCTTCATGAGCATCAAGTGGGCCAAGAGCGTGCCCGCCTTCTCCACGCTCCCCTTACCTGACCAGGTAAGCCACTATTCAGTATGGATATTATAGGATAGATATTAGCCAATAAGTTACATTATTAAGCGATCCCTTTCCAAAAATAAAAGTTGCAATTGTATTGGCCTAAATAAATTAATCAAATAATATAACTAATGTGTGCAAACCTTAATTCCCTAACAATATTTTCTTAGAAGTATATTAGGCATGCTCATTGTGCGGCGCTGACTGAGGCTTGTAATCTGTTTTGCAGCTGATCCTGCTGGAGGACGCCTGGAGGGAACTGTTTGTTCTGGGCATAGCGCAGTGGGCCATTCCGGTGGACTCCAACACCCTGCTCGCTGTTTCCGGTATGTAACCCATATGACAAATCAACAGGTTAACTAGATTTAACCTATTAGACTTAGGCTACTTACTATCATGTTTCGTTTCGATTATTTTCGTTTCGATTCCTTGGGAGTTAACTGTGGCGTTGGAAAGAAAACGAAAATAGAGACAGATTTTCCATTCCTTTTCCGTTTTTATAGATATTCATATCATACTCAATAAAATGTAACCCCCCCCCCCCCATATATTTGAAGGTATGAACACAGACAACACAGAGTCCCAGCGGTTGAATAAGATCATCTCAGAAATACAAGCCCTGCAGGAGGTCGTTACTCGCTTCAGACAGCTGCGTCTGGACGCAACCGAGTTCGCCTGCTTGAAGTGCATCGTCACGTTCAAAGCTGGTGAGTTGAAGAGGGGGTCATCAAAAATTATATTAAAATAAATTATCCTCACTAAAATCACAAGAAGGCAGGGTTGGGTTAATTTAATTTGAATTGCAATCAATTCAGCAATTAATTGAAATTTCCAATTCCAATTATCTTCTATGCTTTTTAATAAGAAACATTTGGAATTGAAATTTGGTTTACTTTCTGAATTGACTGGAATTTAAATGGAATTGTCCCCAACCCTGCAAGGTCACCAATAGTTTAAAAAAAACTAAATAAATAGCCAAGGATGTTCATGCCAAAAAACGAAATAGAAATGCTTTTTTTCCCCTTCACATTTCAATGCAGATGTCTGAAGTACTTTGACCATCAATATGAACATGTCTATTGAAAGTTATGCATTTGTCAGGTGCATGTGAATATAATGTCAGTCATTAACCATATTGTCTGTGCCTTTTCCCTTCAAGCTGTGCCAACGCATGGCGGGTCAGAGTTGAGGAGTTTCCGCAATGCCAGTGCCATTGCTGCACTACAGGATGAGGCACAGCTCACCCTAAACAGTTACATACACACCAGGTGAGACATTTGATAAAAACGAACAGTTTAGAAATGATTGATTTCTTAAGAGATATGCAGACACTTGTTTAATTCAGCTATTTGTTCAATTTACCAAAATACTTGGCACACAAGTGGCCAGCCAATATGGGCATATTTCTGTACAGTAGGCTATTATGCACAGCAAGATAGGCTTCCCTGCAAACAAAAATGAGTTGTTAGGACGTCTCCAGAATGTCACGAAATGGTCACCTAATGTCATCAAGACGTTGTCCCATGGTCCTGTGGAGGTTTTGTCTAGTTTCTGGTTTGTTCCGGGGACGTCCCCAAGGTTGTTCTCAGGACGTTCTCAGGACATTGTGTCATTGCCCTGTGGATTTTTGGGTTCTAAAACCATTATTTGGTCAACAGTAATGTGCATTATCTTGATCCCTGCACTGAAAGTATATGCACTATCCCTGTTTCGCTCCTGGCTTTCACTCCCTCTCCCTCTGTGCCCACGAAGTAGAGGGAGAGATGCATTCTGATTAGTGCTGAGCGATTAACCGAAATGTCAGTTCTTTTTTGGTTTTTAAACAACTAATTGACCGACGTCGGTTAAATGATTTGAATTCCATTTCGTTCGTTTATTTTAATGTCAGCTCAATGAGCACATTGCTCTGCTTTTTCTCTAGAGATAAATCAGATCATATGCCCGAACTGTGCGATGTAGTAGGGAGTTGTAGTTTCCAATACGCCAGTGTTCTACATAGTTTAGCACAGGACATTTTATAATTAACTACAACGACCATAATCCATTGCACGGCTTAACTTGTCCCGTCTGTGTTTCTTTTACGCCTGCTACAAGTAAGACACAGAAGAATATGTGATCAAGAGGGGATACATAGAGAGTAGTTTCTTCGCTAGGTATCTCTACCTGGAAATACATGATCTAAGTGATTGATAGTTGGTATTCAGAAGTCATAAAAGTATGCTTTATTTATTTTGAAGAACTACTCAA
This sequence comes from Coregonus clupeaformis, assembly GCF_020615455.1. Taxonomy (NCBI): domain Eukaryota; kingdom Metazoa; phylum Chordata; class Actinopteri; order Salmoniformes; family Salmonidae; genus Coregonus; species Coregonus clupeaformis. Next base: position 19,297,414 of record NC_059224.1, read on the forward strand.
ATAGTGACAGCATAGACAGCAGCTCTATAGAGAGGAGATGATGACTTGGAATGAAATAATAAAGTCATCAAATAAAACAAATGTAATATACACAACAACTGAAATAATTTTGTTTCTCTCTGTCGCCCACGTTCTTAAAATCTTTAGATAATAAAGCATTTGACCTTTCTATTATGTGAACGACGGAGGATTGGTTGATTTCCAGTTTTTGAGTCTAACTTTTTTAAAGATAATTGATGAGAAGAGTATTGTCCAACCCATCGAGTATCTCACTGCACCCTCATATGTCATGTCTTGAAATATACAGACAGACTAATTAAAAGTACATTTGCACTGCAATACTTCTGACATCCATCTGTCCAACTCCGCCCATAACTTTTGAATTTTGTAACATTTCGAGAAGGCATGAATTTAGCTTTGTGTCAGTATAACATGTATTTGATCAACTCTCAATCTTGAGCAAATGGCATCACTTTACAACCGAGTATGTAGGCTAATATGGTTTTGAGATGATGCACCCACAATGAATACATCAAGTAGCCTAGGCCTACAGACGGAAAGTTTTGGTAGGACATTACATTTACTGATAGATTAAACAACTACAACACTATCTAGCAACAAGATAACATTTACAGTAAGCAATCTAGCTAATGTGTTTTGAGTTCCCACTTCCTCAGGTGGTGAATTGTGTAGCATATAGGCTAGCCTAGGCCAATATGCACAAAAAATATGTAGGCAAATTAATCACTATAGAGCCCTAAAGAAATCGGATCATTTTGAATCTCATTTTGACAGGTGGCACATGAAAATATCAATAATGCATTCCTTGGAAATGTTAGATGAAATAGCTAACTTATTTATTGAATCATACCAAATCAGTTGAATAAAACTTGGTCTAGAGCTCTGCCGCTAATGGAAAGTAATTGTGATATGACTTTTTGTCCATATCACCCAGCTCTATGAGAACATCCTAAAAACATACTTGATGACATCCCGATCCCCACAACTAACGGGGTAGGAACTAGACAGACCCCTATTGGGGACCATGACACAAAGTCTTGCGTGAGCAAACTAGGACCTGTATGAAACATCCCTGTGTGGTCATTGAATGTCATGAGAACCTCATGTCAGAGCCAAACAGGGATGTTCCCTAATGGTCATTCAAATACTTTATTGTAACCTTCTGTCGGTAGCAGACCAGGACCTGTACTGGATGTCCCCTTGAGTTGTCCTGAATATAACGTACCATTGGAACAACCCGGGGACCTTTTTGTAACGTACCCTAATGATCATGCTGCGACCTTATTGTAACGTTTTGTCTGTAACAATCCAGGACCTGTCTGAAACATTCCCTTGCAGTTATTGAATGTCCCAAGGATGATGTCCTGTCAAAACCAAATAGGAACCTATTTGTAACGCTTCCTAGTGGACATCAAAATACTTTATTTTAACGTTATACTGCGACCAAACCGGGACCTGTACTGAACGTCCTCTTATGGTCCCGAGGTTAACGTCATGTTTTGTTGTTCCTATAATGTTCAAAGAACGTCAGTGCGAAAACATCTTGCCGAAACCCTAAAAGGGACCCAATGGGAACGTCGCCTAATGTCCTTAGGATGTTCCGTTTGCTGGGTACTTGGTCAATTCATATAAACAGTTACATGCAAGCAAAATGTTCAGGGAGTCACTGTGCAATTAGAAAATAAAGTCACAAACGAAATGTAAAGGCAATGAAATAATTGCATCTTTCTTGTTTTTGTTATTGCAGATATCCAACTCAGCCCTGCCGCTTTGGGAAGCTGCTCCTGCTTCTACCAGCTCTGCGGTCAGTCAGCCCGTCCACCATAGAGGAAGTATTTTTCAAGAAGACCATCGGGAATGTGCCCATCACAAGGCTCCTGTCCGACATGTACAAATCAAGCGATATATGAGTTTATTTCCGCCATTTCGAGTGTCTGCGAATGCTCACAGACACAAATGTTCTAATGAGCACATGGCAAGTTGAACTTTAAGAACAGAAAAAAAATCATTCCTCTTATTGAAGACTGTAAAACAGCTTGATTTGACCAAGTAGAACAATCATCTTTGGGGTAGGCTTAAGTTTTGAGGATGTAATTTCCCTAATAGAATTGCCTAGCCAATTTAAGTAGGTTAGAATTTCACAACATACTGCAATCTCTGGTTATCACAAAATAAGGATAATCTTCAATTGTAAAGACTTTTACAGTGGAATGAGCCATCTGTCCGTAATTGATGAACCTTTAAAAACGTGGAGATGTTTTTGAGTGTCTCTAAGACCAATGAGCTTTACAACAAATGCCCTTTCAATCTTTTATTGCATTGTTCAATCTGAGCGAATGGAAGAAACCAAAAAAGATTACTCGCAGCTCAAGCCACGGTCAGATGTGATATGGGTCGCACTTGACCCAGTGCTGAAACCAAAGGCCGTGGAGTGTCACAACTGCTGAAGAGGAGGCACCATCTCCTCAAGATGGGACAACGCTGACTGTTCTCCACAAGCTCGTGTGATGATCCCATACACTCAGAGGATTGAGAGGAACGAGCACATCAGGGCCCATAAAAAAAAAAAACTATCTGGATTTCGCCTATCGGATAGGATTAAATGTATAGAAATAGAATTAATAGAACGGGAGTCCCCATTCAAGTCTGATTCGTCTGTTCTATTAAATATATTTCTATGCATTTAATTCTACTGAATAGGGGGAAACTATATATATATATATATATATATATATATATATATATATATATATAAACAATTTAACTGGGCCCTGAGGACTTGACATATGCTGTTTTAAGCTCTCAAATTGAGAAATAAAACGAGTAATTGGAATGTGCAGGTTTCTATGTTCAAGGCTGAGTGAAATGTCGCCTGTTTGTGTTGGCGTGTCATTAAAATGAGTACTTTGTGAAGTTAGACACTAACACTGGAAAAAAATATTCAGCACTTGGATTTTTGCTTTTGGCTGTAAATATTTTTCTCTGTTGTACAAAGTGGGAGTTATAATTTTGTGAGAGTTGTACTGAAATATATTAGAATAATAAATGATATTGAATTATAGGCGTCCCAAATTGTCATTGAGTTACCCCTATGCCACGACGTTTGTTAAATTGATTGTTTTCTTTTCACTAAATCTGCTATCCAGCTTTTTCGGGTATATGGCAGTTTTGGATTCCAAAATCACGTGAATGTGAACCAGAGAGAAGGGTACAATTCCCTGAAACCCCAATGAGAACAAATGCCATGGGTTTTAAAGTTAGACTGCAGTAGAGTGCATATTGAGTCATGCCCTAGATGAGACCTTGGGAGAATCTGTAGCAATAACACATTGGCTCAGGGGTTTCAAGTGTTGTCCAATGAATCAAGTGCTTTATCGTTAAATTGGCTTTCATAATGATAAAAAAAAAAGTACCGTTGACATCATTAGTGGCGATCAATGTCGTTCAATCCAATTAAAGTGGAGGAAAACAGGGTTCATAGGGAGTTTGGTGTACAGCAGGTTGCCATTGGCAGCGGGACCTAACATCTGTATATCAGAAGCAGCATGGACCAAAATGTGTGTGTATTCACTGAAATCTTTATTCAGGAAAAACATGACAACGCATCATCACCTCATACGTATGAGTGCTTTTGACCAGTTTTATTGAAAAACTTTCAAAATAAACAAAATGGCACAGCAGTATACAAACGTCATAAACGCACATGCACAGTCAGTCGGTAGAAAAATGCTGTGGGGTTCCCCTCTGTGGTGCATTTTTTCTCATTAGAAAATAATTTACAGGCTAGTGCTGGCTGGTAGTACACACTGACGGTGGGTACAAGACAACTCGGAACGTTCCGATTTAAGTGCATTCATGACAACTGGGAACTCTGAAAAAAGCAAACTCCGAATGGATTTTTAAATTGTTTTAATGGTCATCCAACTCAGAATTACCAGTCGGAATCTCTGGCATTATCCTAGAGCTCCGACTTCTCCGACGTGAAGATCACTGACGTCATGATTTTTCAGGGACCATCGAACAAATTGTGATTTTCAGAGTCAGGGATCATCTACAAAGTGTGTGAAGTCACAGTTATGGTGGTGAGGACAATCATTCCAATTGGACATTGAGTGGAAACAACAGTGCGTAATGTATGGGGTTTAAACATGAGGTTTGCATACATGGAAAGGTATTTTTTAATATTTCTTTAAAGTAAAAATATCCAAGACATACCTAACTGATAAATACAGATAACATAATGTAAAATACCCAAGTTAGTGGCATTTAGAGACAAAACCGATTATAAATAATTTTCAACCACAGTTATTACATTGGGACCATTTCTTAGTTTGATCCAATCGAGAGTTGAAAACCAGCAATACATGAGATCACTAATCAAACGGAAATAAAAGACAAAGAAAGGGATTGCAAATGAAAGAAGAGTGAAGAAGATCATAAGTGTTTTTGGTCAGAGCAGAGCAGGGCCGTTAGCAGTAGAGATTAGAGCTTTGGGTTGTGGGCCGGAAGTAGCCTGGGCCGAGTGGTGGTCCTGCTCTTAGGCTTGTCGTATTTTGGAGGGGGTATAGGTCTTGTCCACAGACTCATCCTGTAGAAACATGTGCAGACAGCGCTCGTTCTGAGCCAAAGGGTGACCAGCCACTCTGAAACACAAGACAGGGAGAGACACAGAGGTTATGAATACTTAGCTTATGAATACATGTTGTTGTTACAGTCTGTCTGACAGGCTACAAAGTACATGGTAACAAAGAACCCATTTTGTACATACATTTTGTCCTGGAAGAAATCTCAATACAATCCTTGACCATAATTACTTCCTTACTTATTCCTCTTCGTTCTTATGTGGAACATAAGGCTTCCATGAGAGAGCATGACCATAACGGGACAGTAACTGTGAAAAGTGTTGTCAAAAGGGTAGCAAAACGTGCCCGCATTTTCAGCAGGTTTGTTTTCAATTTTTTCAATGTCCAAACGGTCAGATCAGGTGCATTTTGGAAGACCACTGACCTATGTCTGATGGTCATTGAGAGGGAACAGGGAGCACTTTCACTAAAAGTTATTTTTAAAAAATCTCCATGTTACATCTGGAGCAGGAGAATTTGATTAAGAGCAAAGGATTGAGAACATGCTGATAATTACCATTGAGGTCAGGGAGAGGAAGAGGGATGGAAGCAAAGCAAAGGGAAAGACAGACCAGTTTTCCATGACTGATGTACTCTCATCATCCTCTCAGCTACGGTCTAAAATGAAAAATATTTCTGAAGGCCAAGCATGACCCCAAGGGTTCACGTACCGGTCAAACAACAGAAAAATTATGGAGGATTTGAGGAGGCTTCCATTTGCCATCAAATGAGCAAGTTGAGCCCCCCCACCCCGACACTCCATGACTCAATCAATTTAATTTTTTTACAGCGTTCAATTAAACTATATTTCACCTGGCCACTGATCGCACCCAACCCTGTCCCCACTCCTCCATCCCAAGTCTGATTACAAATCTCACCTTTCATTTTTGAACAATATGGCCAACCAATTTCCTTCCAAACTTCACTGTGCTGTTCTCTCCTCCTCTGCTGGGTTGTTTAGAAGTGATAACGGTGTTTACCTCCAGGAAAAGGGTTTTCCTCTCCACAATACACTCAATCACAGATTATAACAGCAGAACGAACCAGCTCCATTCCACCGTGCAGCTATTAAGTCTAAACAATGCTATGATCAACAGTAGCATTTAATTGAGAAAAAAAAGAAGAAAACTTAATTACCAACGCATTCTCAGCTCCCTTGAAAAAACAATTTATGGTTTTAGCATACTTAATATTCTAACAGGTAGCATTCGCCACATTTGCACATGAAACAAATATAATAGCCAAGTCTGCAATCAAAGCAAATAATTACAGTCCCACTGTAACTTTTATTGTTCTCTACATGGGGGTGAGAACACCTTGGGGTAAAAAATAAGCAGGGGTGCACACACCATCCCTCAGGAAACCACTTGCTGTAATTTGAGACACAATTATCATAAATTACACATTAAATTAAAACAAATGTAGGAAGTACTAAGGGACACACTTCTTGTTCGTTTACCAGGTAATTATGAAGGAGAATTGAGGAGGGGGGGGGTTGGGAGACATATCCCTCTGTATGTGTTCAGTTTGTTAAACGACACAGAGAGAGAGAATCTAATTGATCAACTGATTTATGTTAAGTGTTTCATAGGCTCCTAAGGTTAAGATTGAGCTAAGAGTGGCTGCATTGATATATTTAACAAACACACACGTCTACATGCACGCTCTCACACACACACCTGACATCAATAGAAAAGTAGTAATATCACAAAACAACACCCTGATTCTAGGAAGCAGAGGATCTTGGGATGTCTGTGTAGACTCACTTGTTGAGGAACTGCTCCAGCCCAGCTCTCCGCTCCTCGATGAAGGAATCGTCAAATATCCCATCGTCCCCTCGGAACGGCAGCTGTCTGAACAGAGCTTTCCCTGGGAGAGGGGGGACCACCACCTGAGAGTGACACACAAACACACACACACACACATTAGTGGCATAAACCAAGTGAAAATCCTTTAGCAGTTTTATTGTTGTGTTTCTCTCTCTGTTTCGATTTCCTTTTTCCTGTGTAAAGTGTATCTAGACTGCTGTAAACCCCCCAGATGGCTCACCTTGCTATCTCTCTCCAGCTCCCCTCTGAGCCACTCAAAGTCGCTGTACCGTCTCCGCACACGAGACTCCTTCAGCTTGAAGATGGGCAGGTTGGTCTAAGGGAAAAAACAGAGATTTAAAAAAAAGACTTAAGCCCCGTGGAAACCAACTGCGTTAAACTGTATGCGTTCCGGCAGAAGTCCTTTCATTTCAATGTGAGGCAATCCGCACCATTGTGACTCATCTGCCGGACTAGGCTGAGGTACGTGCAGTGTGTCTCATGCATTGGATTTTTCAAACTTGTTTGTTGCTTTGCTGTGTGGTCTCAGAGACAGAAGAAGATTAACAACTGAAGATTTGGGTGATTCTGATTGGGGGCGGCAGGTAGCCTAGTGGTTAAGGGCATTGGACCAGTAACCAATATGTTGTCGGTTCGAATCCCCGATATGACTAGGTGAAAAATCTATAGATGTGCTCTTGAGAAAGTCACTTAACCCTAATTGCTCCGATAAGTCGCACTGGATAAGAGCGTCTGCTAAATAACTCAAATGTAAAAATGTGATGTGGCGCTTGGATTGCATAAACATTACTGTCCCAAGAGAATAAGGGTACATACAGTTGTGGTCAAAAGTTTTGAGAATGACACATATACTAATTTTCAAAGTCTGCTGCCTCAGTTTTGATGATGGCAATTTGCATATACTCCAGAATGTCATGAAGAGTGATCAGATGAATTGCAATTAATTGCAAAATCCCTCTTTGCCATGAAAATGAACTTAACCCCCAAAAAAACATTTCCACTGCATTTCAGCCCTGCCACAAAAGGACCAGCTGCCATCATGTCAGTGATTTTCTCATTAACACAGGTGAGTGTTCTCTCCTCTCTGCACAGGCTATACAAACGCCTCACACCGCGTGGCTGCTGCCTCTCTAACCTGGTGGTCCCTGCACGCACGACCCACGTGGAGTTCCAGGTCTCCGGCAGCCTCTGGAACTGCCGTTCTGCGGCCAACAAGGCAGAGTTCATCTCAGCCTATGCTACCCTCCAGTCCCTCAACTTCTTGGCGCTGACGGAAACATGGATTACCACTGAAAACACTGCTACTCCTACTGCTCTCTCCTCACCTGATCATGTGTTCTCGCATACCCCGAGAGCATCTGGTCAGCGGGGTGGTGGCACAGGAATCCTCATCTCTCCCAAGTGGACATTCTCTCTTTTTCCCCTGACCCATCTGTCTATCTCCTCATTTGAATTCCATGATGTCACAGTCACTAGCCCATTCAAGCTTAACATCCTTGTCATTTATCGCCCTCCAGGTTCCCTTGGAGAGTTCATCAATGAGCTTGACAAGTTCCTTTCCTGAGGATGGCTCACCCCTCACAGTTCTGGGTGACTTTAACCTCCCTACGTCTACCTTTGACTCATTTCTCTCTGCCCCCTTCTTTCCACTCCTCTCCTTTTGACCTCACCCTCTCACCGTCCCCCCCTACTCACAAGGCAGGCAATACGCTTGACCTCATCTTTACTAGATGCTGTTCTTCTACTAATCTCACTGCAACTCCCCTCCAAGTCTCCGACCACTACTTTGTATCCTTTTCTCTCTCGCTCTCCTCCAACACTACTCACTCTGCCCCTACTCAAATGGTAATGCGCCGTCGCAACCTTCGCTCTCTCTCTCCCGCTACTCTTCCATCCTATCATCTCTTCCCTCTGCTCAATTCTTCTCCCTCCAATCACCTGATTCTGCCTCCTCAACCCTCCTCTCCTCCCTTTCTGCATCTTTTGACTCTCTATGTCCCCTATCCTCCTGGCCGGCTCGGTCCTCCCCTCCTGCTCTGTGGCTTGACGACTCATTGCGAGCTCACAGAACAGGGCTCCAGGCAGCCGAGCGGAAATGGAGGAAAACTAGACTCCCTGCGGACCTGGCATCTTTTCACTCCCTCCTCTCTACATTTTCTTCCTCTGTTTCTGCTGCTAAAGCCACTTTCTACCACTCTAAATTCCAAGCATCTGCCTCTAACCCTAGGAAGCTCTTTGCCACCTTCTCCTCCCTGCTGAATCCTCCCCCCCTCCTCAAGCTGAACCTCGGTAAGACGGAGCTGCTCTTCCTCCCGAGGAAGGACTGCCCGTTCCATGATCTCGCCATCACGGTTGACAACTCCGTAGTGTCCTCCTTCCAGAGTGCAAAGAGCCTTGGCGTGACCCTGGACAACACCCTGTCGTTCTCCGCTAACATCAAGGCGGTGACCCGATCCTGTAGGTTCATGCTCTACAACATTCGGAGAGTACGACCCTGCCTTACACAGGAAGCGGCACAGGTCCTAATCCAGGCACTTGTCATCTCCCGTCTGGATTACTGCAACTCGCTGTTGGCTGGGCTCCTTGCCTGTGCCATTAAACCCCTACAACTCATCCAGAATGCCGCAGCCCGTCTGGTGTTCAACCTTCCCAAGTTCTCTCACGTCACCCCCGCTCCTCCGCACACTCCACTGGCTTCCAGTTGAAGCTTGCATCTGCTACAAGACCATGGTGCTTGCCTACGGAGCTGTGAGGGGAACGGCACCTCCGTACCTTCAGGCTCTGATCAGTCCCTACACCCAAACGGGGGCATTGCGTTCATCCACCTCTGGCCTGCTGGCCCCCCTACCTCTGCGGAAGCACAGTTCCCACTCAGCCCAGTCAAAACTGTTCGCTGCTCTGGCACCCCAATGGTGGAACAAGCTCCCTCACGACGCCAGGACAGCGGAGTCACTCACCACCTTCCGGAGACACTTGAAACCCCACCTCTTTAAGGAATACCTGGGATAGGATAAAGTAATCCTTCTACCCCCCCCTTACTCACCCCAAAGAAAGAAAGAAAAAAAAAAACATATTGTAAAGTGGTTATCCCACTGGCTATAAGGTGAATGCACCAATTTGTAAGTCGCTCTGGATAAGAGCGTCTGCTAAATGACGTAAATGTAAACTTAAATGTGTTGACGAGGACAAGGCTGGAGATCACTCTGTCATGCTGATTGTTATTCTAACTCAGACTGGAAGCTTTAAAAGGAGGGTGGTGCTTGAAATCATTGTTCTTCCTCTGTTAACCATGGTTACCTGCAAGGAAACACGTGCCGTCATCATTGCTTTGCACAAAAAGGGCTTCACATGCAAGGATATTGCTGCTAGTAAGATTGCACCTAAATCAACCATTTATCGGATCATCAAGAACTTCAAGGAGAGAGGTTCAATTGTTGTGAAGAAGGTGTCAGGGCGCCCAAGAAAGTCCAGCAAGCGCCAGGACCGTCTCCTAAAGTTGATTCAGCTGCGGGATCGGGGCACCACCAGTGCAGAGCTTGCTCAGGAATGGCAGCAGGCAGGTGTGAGTGCATCTGCACGCACAGTGAGGCGAAGACTTTGAGGATGGCCTGGTGTCAAGAAGGGCAGCGAGGAAGCCACTTCTCTCCAGGAAAAACATCAGGGACAGACTGAAATTGTGCAAAAGGTACAGGGATTGGACTGCTGAGGACTGGGGTAAAGTCATTTTCTCTGATGAATCCCCTTTCCGATTGTTTGGGGCATCCGGAAAACACCTTGTACGGAGAAGACAAGGTGAGCGCTACCATCAGTCCTGTGTCATGCCAACAGTAAAGCATCCTGAGACCATTCATGTGTGGGGTTGCTTCTCAGCCAAGGGAGTGGACTCACTCACAATTTTGCCTAAGAACACAGCCATGAATAAAGAATGGTACCAACACATCCTCCGAGAGCAACTTCTCCCAACCATCCAAGAACAGTTTGGTGACGACCAATGCCTTTTCCAGCATGATGGAGCACCTTGCCATAAGGCAAAAGTGATAACTAAGTAGCTCGGGGAACAAAACATCAACATTTTGGGTCCATGGCCAGGAAACTCCCCAGACCTTAATCCCATTGAGAACTTGTGGTCGATCCTCAAGAGGCGGGTGGACAAACAAAAACCCACAAATTCTGACAAACTCCAAGCATTGATTATGCAGGAATGGGCTGCCATCAGTCAGGATGTGGCCCAGAAGTTAATTGACAGCATGCCAGGGCGGATTGCAGAGGTCTTGAAAAAGAAGGGTCAACACTGCAAATATTGACTCTTTGCATAAACTTAATGTAATTGTCAATAAAAGCCTTTGACACTTATGGAATGCATGTAATTATACTTCAGTATACCATAGTAACATCTGACAAAAATATCTCAAAACATTCGACCACGAATGTACAGTGCATTCGGAAAGTATTCAGACCCCTTCCCTTTTTCCACTTTGTTACATTACAGCCTTATTCTAAAATGTATGCAATTATTTTTTCCCCCCTCAATACCCCATAATGACAAAGCAAAAACAGGTTTTTAGCAAATGTATAAAAAATAAAAATACGGAAATACCTTACTTACAGACCCTTTGCTATGAGACTCGAAATTGAGCTCAGGTGCATCCTGTTTCCATTGATCATCATTGAGATGTTTCTACAACTTGATTGGAGTCCACCTCTGGTAAATTATATTGATTCGACATGAATCTAAATAAAGGTCCCACAGTTGATAGTGCATGTCAATACAAAAACCAAGCCATGAGGTCGAAGGAATTGTCCGTAGAGCTCCGAGACAGGATTGTGTCGAGGCACAGATCTGGGAAAGGGTACCAAAAAATGTCTGCAGCATTGAAGGTCCCCAAGAACACCATTGCCTCCATCATTCTTAAATGGAAGAAGTTTGGAACCACCAAGACTCTTCCTAGAGCTGGCCACCCGGCCAAACTGAGCAATCGGGGGAGAAGGACCTTGGTCAGGAAGCTGACCAAGAACCCGATGGTCACTCTGACAGAGCTCCAGAGTTCCTCTGTGGAGATGGGAGAACCTTCCAGAAACAAACCATCTCTGCAGCACTCCACCAATCAGGCCTTTATGGTAGAGTCGCCAGACAGAAGCCACTCCTCAGTAAAAGGCACATGACAGCCCACGTGGAGGTTTGCCAAAAGGCACCTAAAGGACTCGCAGACCAATAGAAACAAGATTCTCTGGTCTGATGAAACCAAGATTGAACACTTTGGCCTGAATGCCAAGCGTCACGAATGAAGGAAACCTTGCCCCATCCCTACGGTGAAGCATGTTGGTGGCAGCATCATGCTGTAGAGATGTTTTTCAGCGGCAGGGACTGGGAGACTAGTCAGGATTGAGGGATAGATGAACGGAGCAAAGTACAGAGAGATCCTTGATGAAAACTGCTCCAGAGCGCTTAGGACCTCAGACTGGGGTGAAGGATTACCTTCCAACAGGACAACGACCCTAAGCACACAGCTAAGACAACGCAGGAGTGTCTTCGGGACAAATCTCTGAATGTCCTTGAGTGGCCCAGCCAGATCCCGGACTTGAACCCGATTAAACATCTCTGGAGAGCCCTGAAAATAGCTGTGTAGCGACGCTCCTCAACCAACCTCACAGAGCTTGAGAGGATCTGCAGAGAAGAATGGGAGAAACTCCCCAAATACGGGTCCCAAGCTTTTAGAGTCATACCCAAGAAGACTCGAGGCTGTAATCGCAACCAAAGGTTCTTCAACAAAGTACTGAGTAAAGGGTCTGAATACTCATGTAAATATGATTTGTTTATTTGTAATAAATTATCAAAAATGTCCCCAAAAAACTGTTTCTGCTTTGTCATTATGGGGTATTGTGTGTAGATTGATGAGTGAAAAAATTATTTAATCAATTTTAGAATAAGGCTGTAACCTAACAAAATGTGGAAAAAGTCAAGGGGTTTGAAAACGTTCCGTTGGCACTGTATGTATATACACAGTACCAGTCAAAAGTTTGGACACACCTACTCATTCAAGGCTTTTTCTTTATTTTGACTATTTTTTACATTGTAGAATAATAGTGAAGACATCAAAACTATGAAATAACACATATGGAATCATGTAGTAACCAAGAAAGTGTTTAACAAATCCCTTTGCCTTGATGACAGCTTTGCACACTCTTGGCATTCTCTCAACCAGCTTCACGAGGTAGTCACCTGGAATGCATTTCAATTAACAGGTGTGCCTTGTTAAAAGTTAATGTGTGTATTTTTTTCCTTCTTAATGCATTTGAGCCAATCAGTTGTGTTGTGACAAGGTAGGGGTGGTATACGGAATATATTTGGTAAAAGACCAAGTCCATATTATGGCAAGAACAGCTCAAATAAGCAAAGAGAAACGACAGTCCATCATTACTTTAAGACATGAAGGTCAGTCAATCCAGAAAACGTCAAGAACTTTGAAAGTTTCTTCAAGTGCAGTCGCAAAAACCATCAAGCACTATGATGAAACTGGCTCTTATGAGGACCGCCACAGGAAAGGAAGACCCAGAGTTACATCTGCTGCAGAGGATAAGTTCATTATAGTTACCAGCCTTAGAAATTACAGCCCAAATAAATGCTTCAGAGTTCAAGTAACAGACACATCAACATCAACTGTTCAGAGGAGACTTGCTTGGGCCAAGAAGAAGAGACTTGCTTGGGCCAAGAAACACGAACAATGGACATTAGACTGGTAGAAATCTGTCCTTTGGCCTGATGAGACCAAATGAGATTTTTGCTTCCAACCGCTGTGTCTTTGTGAGACACAGAGTAGGTGAATGGATGATCTCTGCGTGTGTGGTTCCCACCATGAAGCATGGAAGAGGTGGTGTGATGGTGCTTTGCTGGTGACACTGAGTTATTTAGAATTCAAGGCACACTTAACCAGCATGGCTACCACAGCATTCTGCAACGATACGCCATCCCATCTGGTTTGCGCTTAGTGGGACTATCATTTGTTTTTCAACAGGACAATGACCCAACACACCTCCAGGCTGTGTAAGGGCTATTTGACCAAGAAGGAGTGTGATGGAGTGCTGCATCAGATGACCTGGCCTCCACAATCACCCGACCTCAACCCAATTGTGATGGTTTGGGATGAGTTGGACCGCAGAGTGAAGGAAAAGCTGCCAACAAGTGCTCAGCATATGTGGGAACTCCTTCAAGACTGTTGGAAAAGCATTCCTCATGAAGCTGGTTGAGAGAATGCCAAGAGTGTGCAAAGCTGTCATCAAGGCAAAGTGTGGCTACTTTGAAGAATCTCAAATATATTTTGATTTGTTTAACACTTTTTGGGTTACTACATGATTCCATATGTGTTATTTCATAGTTTTGAGGTCTTCACTATTATTCTACAATGTAGAAAATAGTAAAAAGAAAAGAAAAGCCTTGAATGAGTTGGTATGTCCAAACTTTTGACTGGTACTCTATATATATTTATTTTTGTACATACTGGCGCAGCCAGTCCACAAGGTGGCGCATCACCTTCTTACATTCTTTGGGGAGAACCCTGTGATGATATTGATACTAGACTGGGATTTATAAAGCTTTTTTCAACAGGTCTCACAACACACTGTATGGTACCATCAACCCTTCCACCACTAGTGTGTAGTAACCCAAGTGATACACAGCAGCCATTTTGTCCCAGAGACACTTACCACACACTGGCTATGAGAGTGGAGGTAGGGAGTAGATGCAGAGTGAATGACCGGCTTGCTATTGTGGCGTTTGGGCCTAGCCTTGTGTTAGGCACTCTGTGGCAAATTACTTTGTTAAAAGAGCCATACAAATAGAAAATTCAATTGGAAATTGAAATACTGTATTGAAGTTTGCCCTTCCAGTGCTCACCAAGGTCTGATTCACTTTGGACGAGCTGAGAGAGAGAGAGAAAGATCGAGAGAGAGAGAGAAAGAAAGAAAGAAAGAAAGAAAGAAAGATCGAGAGAGTGTGCGTAGTGCTGTTTAATGAGCACTGGAGATTACATTTCATGAAATGTTTCGGCATTGACATACACCACTGAAGCGTACAGCAGCACATTAGAACACAATGCCAAAGCTCTTCACCTGTCATGAAAGCAGCATCCTGCGGCCATCCCAGCCACAATACACAACCTGGAGAGAAAAATACAATTTCCCCATAGACAGACAACAATCACAGAAGGTCAGAATTCATGGAGAGCCACAAGAGCAGAAACCATTGAGCAGTTAGATAGATGGATGCATGCGGGGCGATGTGTGCGAGCAGTGGCAGAATGATCGATAAGCAGGAGAACGAAGGAGTGTGTGAGAGTGTGATAAAGAGATGGATAGGTAGCTAGCACGCTGAGTAAATAGATTAATAAATTGGGGGGGATGTGGGGAGAGGGGGCTGTATGGACTATGGCGGACTAATTAAGAAAGGAGAGCAGAAGTGGCCTTTTCGTTCTCATGGTCTCCCTCGCTCTCACCCCCCCCCCCTCATATTTTCCTTCTCCTATAATAAGTCAGTGTTTTGCCCTTGAGACCCCTCTTGAGTCTTTTCACTGGGAAAAACACAGACCGTACTCTCCTCGTCTTCTGTCCTCTCGGTCCGCTCTCTTTTTCCCTCCCCTCCTCTCTGTAAAATTATGGATTTTTCTCCTCTACATTAATGAGAGCTAGAAGAGAGAATTATTTTGGCAGGATTCAAAAATAAAAAATTCAAGTTATTTGATAATAACAATTGGAGAAAGAAATTCTTACCACAAAAACTACAAGGAAGTCAATTGGTAATAGCAGAACATTTATTAAAAGTAGCTGAAAAATAAAATAGAAACTTTCCCTCATGTTGGGGTTCTTCTGACAGTTGATAACGGAAGACAAAGAACAAGGTGAGGGAAAAAGGTATAGAACACTACAAGGAGAACTGAAGGAATGTTCTCTCTCGTTCCACCTTTCTTTCTCATCTCATCCTTCACCTCTCCTTACCCCCTTTCTCCTTAACGCCCTTCTCTTTCTTTCCGTAGTAGTATGCCTTCTCTCGTTTGTCTACCCAGCCATTCTCTCTCCTCTTATTTCCCTCCCCTCTGTCTCCAGGTGAGGTTGTCATCCCCCCCCCTCCTTCCTCTCAGGTCACAGGAGAAGGGGATTAGCCTAGCTTTAGAGCCCCTGTAGCTGCGGTCTTCCCTCTCAGTGGGCTGTCCCTCAGTGTTCTGGTACCTCACAGCACGGAACGCTTCATGAAACACTGGGAAGTTAATCCCCACGACAACAGATCATGGTTACAGGTAATCTGCCACCGCCGAGACGCTAATCCCATCAGGCCCAGTCCCGATGCTCCCACACAAAACACACACGAGCACAACTGTGTGTGTGGAGACACAGGTGCTAGAGTTAGACAACACTCACACAAGCTGCACAACACACACACACACACACTTGACGTTTGGACAATTCTGGTTACTCAAACTACGCCTTCCAAATGTTCAATCTTGGGCTTGCTGATCCACACCCCTTCCTGGACCTCACTGCTCAGGACAAAAGAGAGAGAGAAAATGAAAGTCACCTGCGCTTTCAATCACCACCCCATCACACCCTATGATTAAGAGATTGGCGTTAATGGTGAAAGAAGAGGAAGAGAGGACAAGTCAGGTGAAAGGGGAGTAGTCAGCTCGCCCACACTTTTCGGTCTCAAACAAACACTTCTAATCACACACAGCTCCACAAGTCAAAGATCAAGTTTCTGTCCTCTTCACACCTGGCTGTAGGTTGGGGCTGGGGGCGTGGTTCAGGTTGGGGCTGGGGGCGTGGTTCAGGTTGGGGCTGGGGGCGTGGTTCAGGTTGGGGCTGAGGGCGTGGTTCAGGTTGGGGCTGAGGGCGTGGTTCAGGTTGGGGCTGAGGGCGTGGTGTGTGTGACTCTGGTTACGGAATAAGGCATTGATTGGGACACCCTGGGCCACCCCTTTATTTCCTTAGTTATTCAAAAAGCACACAGTTTCTCTCACTATCAGAGATCAGCGGTGGGATAAGGGTGGGTGTCATAAGCTTTCTATAGGGTCCAAGAAAATCTGTGTTGCGGAAAACACAGGCGGAATCCAGACATTAAAAAGGAATTCAACAATATTCAAAAATGTATTGAACTTAGTAGGAAATCAACTAAATGTATTGAACTTATTTGAAAATACATTAAATTTGCCAAAGTTAATCATAAAACATGAACAAAATGCATCTGTGATTCGTATTTTCATGCAACTTTCTGAAACGGCACAGGAATGCCCCCGTCTGTGTGTTGTGTGCTCATATGTCTAGTTTTCACTTTGTGAAGCCGTTAGCGATAATGCTAATGATAACCGTCTACTGGTTGATGGAAAGGCTTTCCCAAAAATCGTCAATGAAATGCTAACTACAAAGTAGCCTATGCCTACCTGGCAGAAGGATATCATGATTATTTGCATCAATCCAGTGGCCAATTGTTTTGCAAACTCTGCAATCACATGAGCGTTACAGAAACACCACTAACCAAACATAGTCTCTGGCTGGTGCTGCATGCTCACTTGCATTAAAGAGCGACTGCCTTTAAAAAGCAACAAATCCCTTTGAAAATGGCTTATGTGGCAACAATATGAGTCAGAAACATTTATTATAGTGTCAAAATGTACTACAAAGTGTAAGTAGGATAATTTTGGTAATAAAGTCAGTCTCGTCTAAGACGGAGTTTGGAACATCCATAAATGAAGGTTGGGTTTTGATTTGACGATGTCCATTTGCCCACTAACATGGGGTGAACCTCTGCGGTGATTGCTCTCTATCCAATAGCATAGCCAGTGAGACAGACCTGCCCAGCAGCTCCGACTTTGTTTACATAAGACAACACGTCGCACATTTTTTTAACTTGTGAAATACTGCACCAAACACCTTAATGTAAAATTGTGCAACTAAAACATCCTCTGCAAATTCATTACAGATATCTTCAGTTATCGTAGATTCATTCTGGGGATTTTGAGGAAGTGAAATAGGCTTCTGCATCTAGCGTCTCATGGAGGACAAACATCATTAACCAAATGCGGAATTGGTGAGGAAACACACTTCCAAGACTGAAATCAAATTTTTCTAATGATCAACAGAAAAACACACTTGCTAATAGGCATGTTCAGTGGCTCTTTAAATGGTAACTACAACCAAAATTCAAAATGTCTTAAGATTTTTACCTTAAACGTGGTCTCCTGATGTGGTTTAAACATTGTTGTGGACTGAGAACACCCAATTGTTGTTTTTCCTATTTAAAAAAAGTGTGATTCAGAGCGAAAACCTGAACAAACAAAACCAGGGGTTGCGTTAACGCAGAATTCTGTGTTTTCACAGAGAAAAAAAAGAAAAGAAAATGCATAACAAATATCTTGCTGCGTTTTGTAAACGCAGATCTAAAATGCTTCTTATTGTAATTTCTGCTCGGCATCAGACTAATTTTGTGCTTCAGTTGCACTTCTCCACTCAGATGAGAATTCACCAACAGCATTCTATCAGCAGAGAGTGCTCTGAATGATGTGTAGCTACTTTTCTCCTGATTTTTCTCAGTGTAGCCTACTTTTCTCCAGTTAAATGAAAGACTAACTTCAAGCAAAACATTAGGACATGTAGCTGACTACATTTCTATGATAAACATTAGAAATATGATGACCATGCATCGTTTCTTTGCAAAAAATACTTTGCTTTTCATTGTAAGCTAATTTATTTGTGTGCATGCTAGCCAAATAGCGTTGTACTTCTGTTGTCATCTGATGAAAATTAAGCTATTTTCTGCCGAATGTGTTGCACTAATGTATTTTCTGTGAAGGAAAACTATAGTTGCACGCACCTGATGACTCTATTGAAGCAAAAAAACTGTTGACTTTCAATATAAAAACGCAGGCGAAATGCAGATTTCTGAACTCTAACGCGACAACTGAAAACGAAGAAAAATTGAATCTGGGAAGACACAATGTAAACCATATGCCTTGGCCGTCTCAGTCACCAGATATCAACACAATGTAAACCATATGCCTTGGCCGTCTCAGTCACCAGATATCAACACAATGTAAACCATATGCCTTGGCCGTCTCAGTCACCAGATATCAACACAATGTAAACCATATGCCTTGGCCGTCTCAGTCACCAGATATCAACCCAATGTAAACCATATGCCTTGGCCGTCTCAGTCACCAGATATCAACCCAATGTAAACCATATGCCTTGGCCGTCTCAGTCACCAGATATCAACACAATGTAAACCATATGCCTTGGCCGTCTCAGTCACCAGATATCAACACAATGTAAACCATATGCCTTGGCCGTCTCAGTCACCAGATATCAACACAATGTAAACCATATGCCTTGGCCGTCTCAGTCACCAGATATCAACCCAATGTAAACCATATGCCTTGGCCGTCTCAGTCACCAGATATCAACCCAATTGAACACTTGTGGGAGATTCTGGAGCGGCGCCACCATCAACAAAACACCAAATGATGGAATTTCTTGTGGAAGAACGGAGTTGTATCCCTCCAATAGAGTTAGACACTTGTAGAATCTATGCCACGGTGCATTGAAGCTGTTCTGGCTCGTGGTGGCCCAACGCCCTATTAAGACACTTTATGTTGGTGTTTCCTTTATTTTGGCAGTTACCTGTACATTCTCATTTTGACTAATCACAATGCATTTTGAAAAACAATACATAGCTGGACATGAGCAGTTAGACAAGATAAGAACGAATTACAACAGAAAGGATAATGTAACAAAGTGATTAAAATTTGTATAAGCAGTCTTTCCATGAATAGCCGAGGCTATGGTGATTAATGATGCTTCATACAGACAAAGAGCGCTAGAAAGCGAGAGAGAGCGAGCGAGAGAAAGCACAACAGACAAAGCAAGGCAGATCGAGAGAAAGGTAAGCCTAAGCAAGTGAGCACACAGGGTCCATTTCATAAACAACACAAAAATACCCAACTTCCAACTACACTTCAACTGAGCCACTGGCCTACTAAAAGCTTTCACATGGCAGGAACAGAAACCCATGAGTAACCCACCGCTGCATTAGAAATGCATGTGAAGCATCATGTGTAGGAAGAGACAATACCATAGCTCATTAAAGACTTGGGGGAGAAAAGAGCCCCAACCCCTTAAGAGAAAGGTCACCCCTCTCCTGTGAGAATGGTTCAAGGCCGCCTATGCATTAGCTTTTAGCAGGATGGATTAAGTCAAGTTCGAGAGTGCCGCATCCCTAACAGCCACTGCCCCCTTCTTACCCTCCCCTAGCTCTCCCTTTCAAAAATAAAAAGTATGAAAAATGGCAGCACAATACCACCTCATCGCATCATATTCTAAAAGGGAAAGAGAGGAGAGAACAATGGCGCTGGGGCCGTGGGTCTCTCTCGCTCTGTCGTTTCCTCTGTGCACTTTCCCTCTCTCGCCCCTACAGCCCGACAGCCTTCCCTCTCCTCTCTCCGACTCCCCTAGCTGGCAGAAAGCTGCTTTGTTGCCATAGTATCAACTCCCACTTTTGATACTGTCATTTCAAGTAGGATATGGTAGCCTTGATACAATATGTTCCCCATTTCCATTAAAATAGTTGTCAGAGAGGATGGTGTAGAATTTGGATTATACTTGACTGTGCCTGACAAGGCCCCTCCATCCCCGCCCCTCCCTATTTTATTAATGACCAAAAAGGTTTTTCCACCCCCAAAATGGAACAGAGAAAGAAAGAGGGGGAGGCTATGGGAGTGGAGAGGTGGAGGAGGAGTGGACAAGAGAGAGAGAGAGAGAGAGCTGTAAGAGGCCTTTTTATATGCTCCTGTCTGTCCATAAACAAAGTGAGATCCCAAAGTCCACTCTCTCCAGTGTGCTCTCTGAAGGGGGAGATGGAGTCTACCAAAGGCAAGGTCTAATGTTGGTGGTAAAGCTTTCCCCCCCGTTTGTTGAGTTCAAAAACATACACTACTCTGTTGAGAGATCGAGAGAGAGAAAAGTCCTATCACCCTCTCATCAAACTGAATCATTGAGAGACATTAGGACTGTGTAGAGAGCATCTCCTCAGCATTCAAGACACGTAAAAAAAAGACCCTGAACTAAAGCCCATGAAAGTGAACTAACAATTAGGCTATCCAACCTGTTAGCAATAGCCTTCTATTATCAAGGGACTTATTTTAACAGTATTTTATAGGCAGAAGGAAGACTTTAAATATAACTAATGACAAACGGAAAGACCAAAGACAACATTATTGTTTTACACAAGACCATATTTCTCAGGTTTACAAGTCTGCACATGTGAATTCTAGGTTAACTTGAGGACATGACACTGGTTTTAGCAGAGAAACTGTCACCATCTGCAGTGCACAACGCAGTTTCTGATATACAATCAATAGGCCTAAACAACAACTGTCTGGCCACACTTTCTCTCGCTGTGACTTTTGTCATGTGACCATAATGTCACCTTTACATTTAAGTCATTTAGAAGACGCTCTTATCCAGAGCGACTTACAGTTAGTGAGTGCATACATTATTTTTATTTTATTTTTCATACTGGCCCCACGTGGGAATCGAACCCACAACCCTTGCGTTGCAAACACCATGCTCTACCAACTGAGCTACATCCCTGCCGGCCATTCCCTCCCCTACCCTGGACGACGCTGGGCCAATTGTGCGCCGCCCCATGGGTCTCCCGGTCACGGCCAGCTACGACAGAGCCTGGATTCTAACCAGGATTTCTAGTGGCACAGCTAGCATTGCGATGCAGTGTCTTAGACCACTGCGCCATTAAATTTGTCACACGAGTGACCATAAAATGACCGCTGCACTGACCATGAAAAATGTAATATGACCATATCAGCTAACACCATAATGACAAATTAACATACGACCAAACCAAGACATTGCATGATGAAGTTATAGTACTACTTGTCTAAAAGAGTTGTGCAACAGTTACCATAGATACTGAAGTGGGGACAGAGACCTAGAAGGAGTAGTAGGAACCAAAGAAACAGGAACTCAAAGTATAGGAGGTAGTCTATAGGAGGCATAGCAGTGAAGAGGAGACCTGACTGATCCGACACTGCTGGTGCAGGCACAGCATACATTTCACCTGTTAGGTCAGGTGTCATATGACTAGATTTTATAGAGTCATTGTGGGCTAAGGTGACTATTCTCTCAACTAGGCTGGGGGGCGAGGGACGGAGATGCAGGGATATGGTGGATGAAGAGTGAGGGGGTGCCTTTGTGGCCTCCCCAGGGGGGTGAGAGTAGGTGGTGGAGCCCATATGAGGACGCGGATGAAGCCTTCCCCTCCCCACACACCAGCCTGATTCATTCTTCTCCCCTATCAATGAGGGGATTAAGAAGACTCTCTCAGCACGGTCGTATGGGCTCTCACTGCCATGGGATGGGGGGGGGGGTTCACAAATATTATAGCTAAGCAGTGAGGGAACCCGAAACACAAGCAACACTGGAAAGCATTCCAGGCTGGCCAAGGTACCAGGCAGGCCTTTCGGTATAGTCGAAATGCCTTTAGAAACGGGAGTAAAACACTTCTAAAGAAAGGGAGAAGAAAGGAAAGAGGAGAGAAGCGAAGCAAAGTTGACACCACGTTTGTTGAGAAGTGAGGGATGCTCCTCTTATTCCTGGCTCTTATGCAAAGCAGGGTCACAGAGGGCCATGAGGCGCACAATAAATGCTGATTACACGCATATGCTAATTATTACACGCCAATCAAGTACAGTAGCCTTATATTCAGTTCTAATACCCGCAGACAGGCTTCTCTAGGTAGGGGAAAGCTATAAATACTATAGGGGTACGCTGCGCTAAACCACCACGCTACTGAAAACAACGCGAGAGACAGCCCAGACAATCAGACAGGGTTGACGGTGGTACGGTGATAACATGCTTAGCTCTTGATGTACCGCTTCAAATGCAATAATTCTGGTAATTTGTTTTGTATTATGCACTCTGTGTTGGAAATAGTGGTGTGAAACAAATAGCACAAAAGCAGAGGATGAAAAATATAGCCTTTTTTCAGCAGTCTTATAAAGTGTTGTTGCATTGGTAACAGTTATTCAGTTGGTTCGTTTTAGTTTTCATAAAACATGAGAACAAGCTCCAGACAGGTTTTTAAATTGTGTTATACCCCATGCATTAAGTCTGTCATAGACTTTATTGTCATGATGATACTTTGAGTAACTTTGTTTTCTTTACAAGCAATCAATAGCAACTTTAGCTGATTTGAGGGTTAAACAGTTGTTGATGAGTGACTTTCACTCTCCATAGCGCAGTTTATAAATATGGATGAGACCAGAGGTGAATCTCAAAAGTACTTCCTTGATTCCTCCCATCCACTCCCCACCAGAGGGAAGCAAGGAGGTCTGGCTTTGTGAGGACATGCATCTGTCCTGTTTAATCCCCCAGCCCCCCACCCCAGCAGAGCAGAAAGGAAATGCATGGGGTGAGTAAGTGGGCTGTGGGGCTCGCTGATGCTGAGCCTGGCTCAACATCCTGTCTTCATTCCAGAGAAGCTGACCAGTACAGTTTCAGTACACCAACATGTCATAGAACTGAATTTTACACAGAGAGTCCCTTTACTGGAATAGTATTGCTATGATTAATAAGAGAGGGGGAGAGAAAAACACTGGATTCATCTGTATTGCTCAATATCCGAGTGGAGGCATAGAGAAGCGACATTTCTTCGTTGAGTGAGGGAGAGTCTCCAAGCTCTGTTTTTGGGTAGAGACTTGGCATGAAAGCCCCTTTTACTGTGTTAAAATACACCCTTGTTGAGCTTTCTGCTTCTGTTGGTGTGTGACAAATCGAGATCTTGGGACTATAAGGTTCTATCTGCAAAAAGATGATTCTGAGATAGTTGGCTTTAAAGTTCAGAACCCTTATTGGTTTGAATGGTGTCAGCAATTTCTATATTGTCTTCTTTTGAACTTAACAACATTAATTGGGGTATTTAGAGTACTATATAGGTAGAGAACATTGAACAGAACAAAGCTAAGTCAATAACTCAATTTAGACAAAAATGCAGATTGAACCTTGTAGCACCAAACTCTCGAAATACAATTAGCTATCTACCATTTACACCCGATGACAGGGGTGTGGCTGGAACACAAAAATGATCTGTTAAGGGTTTGTACGACAGTTAATTTGGCAAAGATAATACAAACTAGCTAGTTAGTTAGTTATATGGCTCACTGGCCTTTAGACATGGGGTTCTTGCAAACAACACACAAAACAAGACCCACTGTCAACAACATATTTGTAACTTGCCATTGACTTCACATTCCTGAAGTCAGAGAAGCTAACAGTTAGCACGTTAGCTAGCTATCTGGCTAGGCTATCGACCAAAACTGGAGGCCCATTCAATAATATTGTATCAACAATACTTTGATAACCTTGCCAGAAATAGTTTAATCGTTTTAATACACAGCTGAATTGGTCAAATGCTAAGTATAATGTTAGTTTATTTAACTAAACCCACCGTCTAGCTAACTGTTATAACTACTAACAACTACCTAACTACCCCGTGGCTAAAAGCTAGTTAACTGATTTGACAGTTCGAATATTATCTACATCTGACTAGTACACATCTCTTTCTTAGCGTGACCCTAACTAAACTCAGTCCACTTTATCAAGATGACCAGGTCCATTGCCCTAAAGAGCAAGCTAATGGTTTGCCTAGTTATTTTGTTAGCTCGCTAGTAGCTATCTTGTATGCTCACCTTCAGTCTGATTTCATACGTGGTAAACCTGGTCCTGCCGACACCGACCGTTTCAGGGTTGCTCACGTCAATCTCTAGAAAGTTACTTGGGGGTCCATACGCGTCGTTCAAGTTCTGAGGCTTGGAGAATAGCCTCCTTGTATCAGCTATGGTATCAGCCATTTCTCCCCCACTAGCTAGGTTAGCCGCAATTGCCCTGTCGTTTGGGTCCATGTTACCTGGGATCCTTGGGACGTCCCTATAATAATAATAATAATAATAATAATAATAATAATGATAATTAATAAATGGGTGGGTGCTTCTATTTGTCCTATTTCAAGTGTGTATTAATACTCATGTTTGAATAGGAAATTTGTTTTTTTGCATATCACAACTGTTCCTGAGACACCCTCGGAGAGTGGGGTCACGGCTTCATATATACAGTCATTGGGTCAAGGCAAGTGTCTACACATAGAC
The DNA here is from genome assembly GCF_020615455.1 of Coregonus clupeaformis. Classification (NCBI taxonomy): domain Eukaryota; kingdom Metazoa; phylum Chordata; class Actinopteri; order Salmoniformes; family Salmonidae; genus Coregonus; species Coregonus clupeaformis. Next base: position 19,322,083 of record NC_059224.1, read on the forward strand.
ATTAAAACCAGGGTCTACCACGGCCCTACCCCGTTGAAGTTTATATAATTTAAAATGGTTAGGTAAGGGTAACTTATGGTTATGGTACAGGTAGGGTTTAGTGTAGGGACGTCCCAAGGATTCCTGATAGCACTAACCCTTTCGTTTGGGTTGCGCGCTCCACTTCCGATCAGCTGAGGTGCAGCTGACGCTTGGCAGCTTCCGTGTGTTTTTGCCGCGTTCAGAACAACTGGGAACTCGGAAATCTCTGATTTCAAACTTCAGCGCGTTCAAGACAACTGGGAACTCGGGGAAAAACTAGCTCCGACTGGGAAAAATCGTTTTCAAGGGCCATCCAACTCGGAATTCCATGTCGGGAACTCGGGCATCTTTCTAGAGTATCCAGTTGTCTTGAAAGCACCATACATTTATAATATAGGTGCGTTCAGTTCGCTTGAACGTTTGCTATGTTGCGGAACGGTTTGTACTGAACGACATGTTTCCACAAAACGTTCTTGTACGTTCATGAAGAGGCGTTGAGGTACGTTTGGTGGGTGTGCTGAGGTGTGGCTTGAAGCAATAAGTAACGTATTTAAAGGGTAATGGCCATGCCCTTAAAATTTGATTGGCTGATAATTGTACTATTCCATCAGAAATATTAATAAATCAGAGTTAAATGCGCCGTGTAAAGTGTTGCATTTAATTCCTCACAAAATCAACAAAATAGCTACGTATACAAAAATATACAAGACATATCAAATGTAAAAGATTTTGATTGGCTTTATAACTCGCCCATAACGTAGTTTATTTCAAAGAAAATGACTTGTGTCCTAACTGTTATGGTGATTCTACATGTTTATAAATAAAGTTTCACTCCATTGAATCAAGATGGCGGCGTACACATCGTCTTTGGCGACCAGATGTTTATTTAGATATTTACTAAAACACACTCAAAACAACATTTGGTATCCCACGAGCAGCATTGCAAAAGGTGAGAGATTCTACATTTTGTCCAAATGTTTCATTTCGTGATCATTCAGAGGATTAACTCTGTTGTCCAAGCTTACAGTTAGATAACTTACATAACATTAGCTAACGTAAATTGCTAGCTGTAGCCTGTTAGCCCATTCATGTGATGTGCATTACAGTACATAAAGGGCTAACTAGCTAGCCTCTTAGTCTTTGATACACTCCCCTTACAAAACCAGTGTGATGAGATTTATTGGCATGATGATCATCTAGTAATTCCTAACATAAGCATACAGTATTATAGTTGTGAGTTGATGATAATCTGCTGTTATATGTCCACTGTACGTGTTGATGGTACATTGTATCATTGTCTTCATCTTCCTCTTTGCCAGGCTACACAACAAGCACATGTAATCCATCCGCATCACCATTGACCCCCTTGAACCAAGCCAGGTCAGACACCTCGGCGTCCACCAGAACTATCGAGCAGCACTATGACAGTCTCATCCACTGTGGCTCACTAAAGAAGGACACTCAGCAAATAGATGCTCTACATAAGCTGGGGCAACTGCAGAAAACCCTGCGAGGGTATTCCAACAGCATCTACCTGACCCCACCCAAGCCTAAGGAGAAGGAGGCAAAAGACGGCAACGCAAAGCGCCAGAAAGTAAAAGACTCCAAATTGAGCACAACTGAAGGGGATGATGCTCCCATAGAAGAGGTACGGATTACTTGACTGATGCACTAGCTAATGCAACAAATTGATGCAATACATAATTTCATGCTGAATGGTTGTCCTTATTGTATTGCATGGTTATTTGATCTTATTTAGCCCTATATTGCATAGGAATATTGCATCATGGTTATTAAACCTTTGATAGAAGCTTTCTCCTTCCTATACTTTTAAGGTTAATGGAGAATGCTGGATTGTCATTGGATGACTCATCTGTCACTCACAGCATGCCTCTCACTAACTGGATCGGTATTCTCCAGTGTTGGCAGGAGACTTGTGTTTTCCCCCTACTGTGTCCCAGTTAGCAAACAGAAGCAATTAGTCACTTGATTATAATGTTCCTGACATTTGGCTTGCCCTCACCAAACATTATGGCCCTGTGTGCTTTTGAGAGAATGTTGATGAAACACTATCAAGACCCGATTCAGTGAGAAGGGATAGATTGCAGTATAATAAAATGACTACCAGTATGTACGAAATTTTGCAAACCAAGCAATGCTCCGAAGCAAAATTCCCTTTGCCAGTCGTAGAGCGTTTGTGGAAAGCCACATTGTTCCTCAGTTCAATAATATTCTAGCTGATCCATAAGGACTACACATGACACAACACCATTATTAGGCTTAGTCATACACAGTTAGATTGCCATTGCCCAATCATGAAATGGCTTGATTCTGCTAGATGAGCTTTATAAATTGAATGGTATCTGGACTCTTAGCATTGCATAAATTGCTCCATTGACATCACACATATTGGAGCAGTACACCATGGGACATTACAGAGGATCCACCTGCCACACTGACTGTCTCTGTACCCCTAATGTTGTTGGAGCCATGGTCAGAGGGAGGGTAAGGGGTGTGCGCGTGTTTGTGCGTGTGAGTATAGCGGTTTTAGGTCTGTATGGGGGACTGTTTTCTTTTTAGGTCAGGGGACGGTAGAGCTGTCTATGCTATGGGGTGGGAGTGTAGGGGTCTGGCTGGCGCACAGACAGAGGGGGGTAGAATGAGATGTTTTGGATAGCAGGAAAGAGAGACCTCCTGCTGGGGTGGTTCTGGTTCTCCTCTCCCTCTCTCATCATCCCTGTGCAGTAATGAGGGCATCCCCATTGTCTAGTACATTCCGGACTGAAAATACTGAGGTGTAAGGTTCTCACTACCCCCTCTCCTCTTCATCCTTGTTTGTCAGTCTGCCACACACACACACACACCACATGACTAGAGTTCTTATGCAATTACACTGTTTTGAATCGGGTCATGTTGCTGCTGTCTGCTCTCTCTGTCGGCATTCATTCACCATTGTACTCTGACTGACTATGAGCAGACTACACTTGACTTAATATTGACCCAATGTGGCTTGTTTTTGTAGTGGCTAACAATGGTACAGTGTTTATGGAGGATCCACCCCCATTCAAGTCAGATTGGTCATCCTGTCTACTAGGCCTTGGTCAGTTTGACCAGTTGTTAAGATAACCAACCATCGTAACAGTCCTCATTTACCTTTCACCTTTCTAAGGAGTGGACTGGTTACAGGATGTAAAAATGGGGTCTATAACAAAGAGCTCAACCTCTGACACTAACGTGTTGACATGTGAACTTTTTGCACTTGAGCTATTCTACGCTCCAGAGCCGGATGAGCGTGAGAGTGAAAATTGGAGGCTGAGCTGAGCGGAGGGCCGACTGACTGAGGAGAGGCATTCCTTGTCCTTCTCCACTCTGCCGTAACATTAAAACATGGCTGCCGGCCACCACTGACAATTACTGCCCGCGTTTCCAGAGAGCAGCTTGGAAAGTCAGCGAGAAGTCACACACTGTCTTCCAGCATTTCACCTCAGTGTAGGACAGGACAGGGAGGGGGAGAGAGAGAGAGGTGGAGAAGACAGGCTAGGAGGGAGGGAGAGGACTGGACAGGGAGGGGGAGAGAGAGAGAGGTGGAGAAGACAGGCTAGGAGGGAGGGAGAGGACTGGACAGGGAGGGGGAGAGAGAGAGAGGTGGAGAAGACAGGCTAGGAGGGAGGGAGAGGACTGGACAGGGAGGGGAGAGAGAGAGAGGTGGAGAAGACAGGCTAGGAGGGAGGAGAGGGACTGGACAGGGAGGGGGAGAGAGAGAGAGGTGGAGAAGACAGGCTAGGAGGGAGGGAGAGGACAGGACAGGGAGGGGGAGAGAGAGAGAGGTGGAGAAGACAGGCTAGGAGGGAGGGAGAGGACTGGACAGGGAGGGGGAGAGAGAGAGAGGTGGAGAAGACAGGCTAGGAGGGAGGGAGAGGACAGGACAGGGAGGGGGGAGAGAGAGAGGTGGAGAAGACAGGCTAGGAGGGAGGGAGAGGACAGAGGGAGGGGGAGAGAGAGAGAGTGGAGAAGACAGGCTAGGAGGGAGGGAGAGGACAGGACAGGGAGGGGGAGAGAGAGAGAGGTGGAGAAGACAGGCTAGGAGGGAGGGAGAGGACAGGACAGGGAGGGGAGAGAGAGAGGTGGAGAAGACAGGCTAGGAGGGAGGGAGGGACTGGACAGGGAGGGGGGAGAGAGAGAGGTGGAGAAGACAGGCTAGGAGGGAGGGAGAGGACAGGACAGGGAGGGGGAGAGAGAGAGAGGTGGAGAAGACAGGCTAGGAGGGAGGGAGAGGACAGGACAGGGAGGGTAGGAAGAAGGGGAGGGATGTTTTTTTCCGCCAATGAATCAGCCATTGTCGTGAGATATGAGAGTCTGGTGCTTCATGAAGGGCAGTGGACACTGACTAATGTTGCTGCTGAATTGCAGGCAAAATTAAATCAGCTCCAAAACCACTTTCTGGTCAAAAACGTTATTTATCTATGAGGTAGTTTACGGAGGAACAGCAGCTCATCTTTTCCATAACAACCTGGTCAACAAGTTGCAAACAGTGGGCCTATGATTATGTGATTGTTGGATAAAATCAGGATGATTAAGGAATGACTTAACACTTCCACACCACTTCAACACAGTATCTAAATCAGCCAGTCCAACCCAGTGGGTTTGTAGATGTCCACTAGACTAGTGTTTCCCATTTCCAGTCCTCCAGTACCCCCAACAGCACACATTTTTGTTGTAACCCTGGACAAACTCACCTGATTCAACTAATTGAGGGCCTGTTGATTGGTTGAATCAGGTGTGCTTGTATTGGAGCTACAACAAAAATGTGTGCTGTTGGGGGTACTGGAGGACTGGAGTTGGGAACCAATGTACTAGACCTCGGATGAACCTGCTACAGTCCTCCCTGTTTTGTCTGACAAATCCCCCCCATTGTTCTGCTGATTATGCTTTCTTCGTGGGAACCCTGTCTTGTTGATTAGATGTCCTTTGTCTAGCTCTGCTGCAGTAGGCTTGTTGTCTAGAGAACTGGAATCATACTGTAGTAGTCAGAGGCTTGATGCCCTGCCTGTAATTCTGGATTAAAACAATGATATGGTAATGAATAGTCTATGTTCCATAGGCCTATACTTTCTAATGTAATTTGATTCAATGATAATTAATTAATATAGCTAGCTACTCAGTGATCCCCTTTCTCGATATGACCCTTCTCATTAAAATTCTCATAATAGAATGACAGCAATCATATGTGAAAGATGTTGTGAAAAACAAACATTGTTACATTTTACATTTTGTTGACAGTTATGACTGTTTATTTAATGTTTAATCCACAGGAGGAGCCTCTGCCTCCCCCACCACCACCCAGAGGGTTCTATATCCATGGTGATGTTGGTAAGATACGTTGTAACACATTATCTGCAAGTTATAACACATTATCTGCAAGTTATAACACATTATCTGCAGGTTGTAACACATTATCTGCAGGTTGTAACACATTATCTACAGATTATAACGTATTATCTACAGGTTATAACACATTATCTACAAGTTATAACACATGTGGAAAACCCCCTGTGGCTCCACCAAAATGTTGCAGTTTCTGCAGCCCATTCAGACACTTCTCCTTTCGGTGCCTAGGTCTGGCTGTAGAACTCTCTAACCTCCCTGACTTTGGTCAACTGACCTCTGATTGGTTGACATCTGATGCTCAGAATCACCAGACATATCTAGCCAATCAGCTGCAGGCGATTACCTGGTTTGGACCAGTTTAGGCTGCTCTGAACTCAGTCTCCTCCAGCTGCACAGAGAGCGGATGCTCTTGTATATCTATGCTGCTCCCTTTCACCTCTGGACTTCTCCATCCAAGGACTACCACATCTGGACTCCTTTAGTGTGTGTCACTTCCTAAAATACCATGCATCTTCACACATCTATCACATTTATCACAATCACTCATTTTCTCCTGTAATGCTAGTGTGTGTTGCAGCTGGCAATAAACCTGAGTTTTTCACCCATCTCCTACTGAGCCATCTCCCTCTAACCGGGGTCAGTTGTTCCATCCACCTTTTACAAGCAACTCTATGGGTCCACCTCTTACCGGGTGTCGCTCTCTTTCAACACATTACCCACAAGTTATAACAAATAATCTGCCAGTTAAAACATTATCTACAAGGTATAACCCATTATCTGCAAATTATAATACAATATCTGCCAGTTAAAACATTATGTATAGGTTATAACACATTAGCAGCAGGTTATAACACATTATATGACAGTTCTAACACTTACTTACATTCAGTTTGATGCTGACCCTGTGACTACTGACTAGGCATGGTATTGCCATGGTTCATGCTTTTTTTGTGGATTTTGTTAGCTATATTTTATGATCCATATATGTTTCGTTCTTGTCTGTCTTTTTTGGGGTGAATTCCAGGCACAGGGAAGACCATGCTTATGGATATGTTTTACTCTCATGTGGATAACGGATGTAAGAAAAGGGTCCATTTCAACAGCTTCATGTTGGACATCCACAAAAGTTAGTGCTCTCCTCCTAGTATGTCTCTTAATATACAGCTGTCAGAGGTTTGTTTGCTTGACTTTGAGCAAGTCCGACACCCCCATACATTCTGTATCGTATATTTACCTCACTCTCTGCTGATCCTGATGCCATACTAAATTGTGTACCATTATGCAAATAAGTAAAATTACTGCTGTTACTACTACTTTGCATTGTTAGTGGGTTTGAATTTCAGATGCAGGTGTGCTGTAAGATGTTTGTGTCTGACGATTGTGTAACCTTGTTAAAGGGATCCACCGGAGGAAACAAAGCACTCCTCAACGGAGGCTAGGGAAAATGTTCACCTATGACCCCATCTTGCCGGTTGCCATGGAGATCAGCAATGAAACCTGTGTCTTGTGTTTCGACGAGTTTCAGGTGAGCGTGTGTGTGTGGAACGAGGAGGACTTGAGGTGACTCAAGCAGGTGTTTTTGGACACATAACAAACTACAGTTAAAAAACAGCATAACAAAAGGCACAAAACAACAAAAACTGTAATTTCCATTAACTATCGACTGCACAAACTAATAAGACAGAACACCAAATTAGTCAGTGGAGTTTTATGTGCCAGCTAATGGGGATGACATAGACAGAATTAGCAGATCCTTCAAAACATTAACATCTCATTTATACTGATGAACAGTAGGCCATATCATAGGCAGGGTAATGGCTCTAAAGCATTTTTCCATGTCCTCCTCTTGCTTAGAGCCATTTGAGGGGAAGGTGATGAGTCTCCTCAGACTCACATAAACAGGGCTGGAGCCACCTAGTGGTTGGTGTGAGTGTAGCAGCACTCGGAGATCCTACTCGGGCACTGAAATAGCGACTGGCGGCGGCATAACATGGAGGAAGCTGCATCCCCACACATTTGCTCTGGATCATATGTACCTCTTATAAGCAGTCCAACAGCATTACAATAACTGTAGTTGCCTTCCCGACAATCCTAACAGTAGTGATGTATCCACTGGTACAAATAAGACCAGTACTCTGCTCTTTAGCTCTTTTATCATGCTGGCTAGTTGATATCTGCATTGAGAGGCATATAGCCTTGCTTCTCAGTGAGTGACAATAAGACGCATAGGTATTATCACTCATCCTTATGGGGGGTCAAAGGTCACCGTAGGCACTGTCTCTCTCTTTAATCACTCCCAGGGTGCATCGGTGTGGAACAAGACCCTCTCCTTTCATTCTGCCTTTTCACATTTTAAACTGCCGCACTCTCTCTCCTCTCGCATCCTCATTGATTTGTTTTGTTTACGGTTGCCTTGCTGCTTTGCTTTCTTTGCTTGTCGACTGTTGCTACTGGTGAATATGGACAACACGTGTGTCGTTGTATGTGATGCATAAACAAGAGGACGGGGGGGAGGGAAGGATTGTGGGGGGGTTGAGGGTCCATACCAATCAGCATCCTCCTCCACTCAGCCATGCAAATGAGGCTATGTGGGTATCAGTCGCACTCTCCTGTTTCCTTAAGTGAGTGGCGCTGGAAAGCGACTGGCGGCGGCAGCGGGTCAGATGGATCTTATCCTCTTAAATGCTAATGACATTTCTCCATTCTCTTCATTAGCACTGTGCCATTATCAGTAATTTGTAGCCCCCCCCCTTTTGTCCCCCTCCAAGTCTCTCTAATGAATACTGGGCATTGAGAAGGACGCCTGAGACGGAGAGAGGGATGGAGAGACAGAGAAAGAGAGACTGAGGACAGAGACAGAGTGGGAAGAAAGCGCTTCAGGCTTTCATTGTCTCAGAACCCCAGTCAGTGGGGCCTATCTGTGAAATTACTCAGGTTGTGTTGTTGTGTACGTAAAGGGGTGTAAGATCAAAAGAGGCTTAATTTGGCACCCAAGTGCGACGCTGCGGTAAACTGACTCCCCGCTAGAGTAATTGGATGCTCATTTGAATATCGACAGTGGCGGCGGCTGTCGCACCGTTGTTTTTGTCTTGCACAAGTGCCGTATATTAGCCCCCCTTCTCTTTCTCTGGGAAACCTTTCGTATCTCTCTTTCTCTCTCCGCTCTCTTCGTATTCAGCAATCAATATCGGCCCTTGGAGTGTGCGGTGTGTTTAGGGCCCATGAATAAACAAATACAGGTTGGATAAAGGTCATAATTAAATGATTCTTTTGAAATTAAAATTAAAAATAACGGCTGGAGGAAATGGGGCCTATTCAGTGAGTGTATATAGGTCCCAGGCACCTTGGCTTTATGTGGATGTCACACACACACACACACACACACACACACACACACACACACACACACACACCTTAATTGACTGAAGGAGAGTGCCTCTTGCTGCCTTGTTGCAAAATCAAGGCTTTAGCTCCGATGCTAATGTAGTATTGGCAGAGGGCAGAGGGGTTAGCATGCGAAAGTAGAAGACACTCCAGGCTAAGAAAGGCAGCATATGCTGTGGGGATGGCAGTCATAAGTGTCTGTATGAAACGGGAAGTAAAGGAGAGGAAAAGAGAGGGACGTTAAGGAGGGGGAGGGACCATTAGATAACAGGAACACCCTTCCTCTTATCCACAAGTTCGCCAACCCTACTTCTCTACATGGACTACAGTCTGCTTGATTCCTAATGAAATACATTAGAGTGGATTTGACCAAGGAGATTGATTATAGTGATCATATAGATATTGGGGGGGGGTGTAACAGAAGTACAGTACAGTTTTACTATTTGGCAAGATGGTCAGTCAATCAGTTGCTCATAATGTTTGCCAATGTCCTCTTGACATGTGTGGATTGATTCACCGTAGTGCCGTGTTGTTGGTGGAAAAGGCAGCGGTTCCATAGTGCTAATAGATAATGATCGTGGAGGCCAGCAGCAGCTCAGGGACAGTAAAGCCGTCAGGGCCCTCTTCACAAAATGACCTCCATCTAACACACACAATCCCACACACTTCACACACCTTTTGTGCGGCCATCTGGGAGTCTCTTTGTTTGCCATTGTGGCCCCTGTTCGAATTCATATCGCTATCATTTTTTTGTTATTCTTTTCTTTCTCTCGTTCTCTCGCTTTGTCTGTTGAGTTGATTAGCTCTGCCTCGCCGCGTTGGCTTGGCTACTTGTCCTCCACAGAAAGCTGCGTTGTGTGTGTGACCATGACCAGGGTGAGAGAATGGAAAAGACGTACATCTAAATGACTAATCAGCTCAGGAGATTGCGTGGTCATTCTCAGCTCCCATGTGTTGACCTATATGCGCACACAACCATATGCTTTTCTGCCACAAGAGAAGGCACATTGTAGTCTGGCTGCCTTTAAATTCTCTCTCTCTCTCTCCCCCCCACCCCCAGGTGACTGACATAGCTGATGCGATGATTCTGAAACAGCTGTTTGAGACGTTGTTCAGGACTGGGGTAGTGGTGGTGGCCACCTCCAACAGGCCCCCTGACGGTGAGGTCAAAGTAAATTCGCTCTCTGTACTGAGTCTCTTAAGGAGAGGTACTACAGTGCAGATACCTTTTTGATTCACGCAATTCATATTATTCACACGGCTCATGCTTTATTCGTGCACAACTGTGGTATCATTGTACTGTTATTTGATTTTGTGGCACACACACACAATCAGAGTCCTACATCATTGTCAGTTTGTAAAGCAATGCAGCTCGCTCCTTTCTCCTATTGTGCTGTTGAACAAAGTCACACATGCTGCTTTAACTCTACAGTACCGCTCCAATTCACATCCAGTCCAACCTGTTCACTTCACATCGTGTCAAGCTCACCTTTCACTTCCATATAGCCCACGCCATTGTTTTTCAATTATACTCACAATTTGGGCTCTCACTGTTTCTCTCACTGTTTCTGGAGGTTATCAGATATCCGATATAGTGCCCTATCATGTGGATGCATATTTGATCCTTTGGATTCAGTCACAGTTAACTGGAATAAGCTGATATTGTTTGCATGGCAGCCCGAGGAGGTCGGTGAGACTGTGTATAGCTGGGGTCGTGTTCAGCAGTGCACTGTAGCAAAACGCTTGGCAACAAAAAAACGAAAAGCTGTGTTCTTATGGGAGAAGTTCCTCCCTGTTTCACACCGTTCCAAAACATTTTCTCCCTACTGAACACAGCCCTGATGATGATGCTGAAGGAGAGAGAGGGTTAAATCACAGACATACATTTAAATATATGGCTCTGGGGTGAACTAGGCTTCTTTCTGTTTGTTGAACTGATGTTGAACAGCTCCTGCCTTTTTCTCCATACCACTATTATCTGAATCACCTGAAATCCAGTGTTGTGTGTTGCCTCTCTGGATCAAAGACTGTTCAAAGCGTTATTTTTAATCATGAAAGAAGGAAAAAATTATTTGATACACGTTCCATGAATCGAGCCATGTAAACTCTTTAATCTCTCCCTCACTCTCGCTCCCTCCATCTCTCTTTCTCTGTCTCATTCTCTCTTTGTGATTCCACCGCTGTTGTTTTGTCAAGGCTGTGATGTTACATTTAATGCTAAGTGAGCAAGGTGGAGAGAGAGAGCAAGGGAGGGAGTATGAGAGGGAGAGATAAAGACATGACGTTGGCTCTCTTCTCAGGGCTAACGTCATCAATGTCTCGTCGCTCAATGGGTTTCCAGTTGATGGCAACCGAGATCGCTCTCTCTCTCATTACAAAGACAAGCTTGTCTGACATTTACCAGCCATTAAGAACAAAGCGACTGACCACGCAAACTTGATGGAGATGCTTGTTTGTTTTTTAATTAGACAGCTAATGGAACACTAAGCCCTCAGAGACAGCCTGACATGAAAGTAAAGGAGGATTCCTCCTTTATTGATCTCCACATGAGATTGTGCTAGCTAGACTATCAAACACAGCTAAAGTGGGTTATGTGGTGGATAGATGGTGCTAGGCTATCAAAAGCAGCTAAAGTGGGTTATGTGATTGAAGGGGAACTTACTTTGAGATCATGTGTCACGCTCCTCAGCACACTCTTGTTTTTGTCTGTTGTTGTGTAGCTCGAGCAGAGCAGTTGTCGCCTTGTCGTTCTTTAGATGCACTTGTGTTAATGGATGTTTAGTAGAGAAGGACAGGCTGAATGCTTCATTTCAAGGTTGACACTAGATTGTGGTGACTGTGGTGAATTTAGCTGCCTGCCTCTCAGGCCCATTGTAGGTCAGGCCACCTTACATTTCAATGGGATCTAATGTCGCATCTCACACACAACCTGGAAGGATGGATGTGGGCTGTATGATTAAGCTTACCCTTTTCCACCCACAGTAAAAAAAAAATGGACTTCTTCAATGTGTTTTATTTGCTTCATCTTGACTTTTTCTATTAAAGTTGCCCTAAACATGTTTTACCACATTGATAGGAGCCTCCTCACGACACACATTGTTAGGCGTAGTATACAGTGCATTCATAAAGTATTCAGACCCCTTCCCTTTTTCCACATTTTGTTACGTTACAGCCTTATTCTAAAATGGATTAAATAAAACATGTTCCTCATCAATCTACACACAATACCCCATAATGACAAAGCGAAAAAAGGGTTTTAGAAATTTTTGCAAATGTATTCAAAATAAAAAACAGAAATGCCTTATTTATATAAGTATTCAGACCCTTTGCTTGAAATTGAGCTCAGGTGCATCCTGTTTCCATTGATCATCCTTGAGATGTTTCTACAACTTGATTGGAGTCCACCTGTGGTAAATTCAATTGATTGGACATGATTTGGAAAGGCACACACCAGTCTATATAAGGTCCCACAGTTGACAGTGCATGTCAGAGCAAAAACCAAGCCATGAGGTCGACGGAATTGTTCGTAGAGCTCAGAGACAGGATTGTGTGGAGGCACAGATTGTCTGCAGCATTGAAGGTCCCCAAGAACACAGTGGCCTCCATCATTCTTAAATGTAAGAAGTTTGCAACCACCAAGACTCTACCTAGAGCTGGCCGCCTGGCCAAACTGAGCAATCGGGGGAGAAGGGCCTTGGTCATGGAGGTGACCAAAAACCTGATGGTCACTGACAGAGCTCCAGAGTTCCTCTGTGGAGATGGGAGAACAGAAGGACAGCCATCTCTGCAGCACTCCACCAATCAGGCCTTTATGGTAGAGTGGCCAGACGGAAGCCATTCCTCAGTAAATGGCACATGACAGCCCACTTGGAGTTTTCCAAAAGGTACCTACAGACTCTCAGAACACGAGAAACAAGATTCCCTGGTCTGATGAAACCAAGATGGAACTCTTTGCCCTGAATGCCAAGCGTCACGTCTGGAGGAAACCTGGCACCATCCCTACGGTGAAGCGTGGTGGCAGCATCATGCTGTGGGATGTTTTTCAGCGGCAAGGACTGGGAGACTAGTCAGGATCGAGGGGAAAGATGAATGGAGCAAAGTACAGAGAGATCCTTGATGGAAAACCTGCTCCAGAGCGCTCAGGACCTCAGACTGGGGTGAAGGTTCACCTTCCAACAGGACAATGACCCTAAGCACACAGACAAGACAACGCAGGAGTGGCTTCTGGACAAGTCTCTGAATGTCCTTGAGTGGCCCCGGACTTGAACCCGATCTAACATCTCTGGAGAGACCTGAAAATAGCTGTGCAGCGACGCTCCCCATCCAACCTGACAGAGCTTGAGAGGATCTGCAGAGAAGAATGGGAGAAACTCCCCAAATACAGGTGTGCCAAGCTTGTAGCGTCATACCCAAGAAGACTCGAGGCTGTAATCGCTGCCAAAGGTGCTTTAACAAAGTACTGAGTAAAGGGTCTGAATACTTATGTAAATGTGATATTTCACTATGCCACTAATTTACATTTTAGTCATTTAGCAGATGCTCTTATCCAGAGCGACTTACAGTTAGTGAGTGCATACATTTTTCATACTGGCCCCCTGTGGGAAACGAACCCACAACCCTGGCGTTGCAAACGCCATGCTCTACCAACTGAGTTAGACATGCCTAGAGTGCCTTCACCATGCCTCCTAAGCTGCGGGCACACTACACTGCAAGAGTTGAGAGGGTTGGAAGGAATGGAATATGGATCATATGAGTTACCTAACTAAGGACAGAACATAAACACTGGCCTTCAGTACATCGTGGGGCGAGTCACTGTTGACAGTCAAACCAGATTGCCATCTTTAAAGTAGACAACAGTGGTCAAGCCACTGAAAGCAACATAACTTCGCTAACGTTAGATGGCTTTGATAGTGGTAGCTAACTAGTTAGATCACTTGTTGGTTAATGTGGTTAAAGCTAGCTGGCTAATGTGGCAATGACAGTTGTTCGTTAGCTAACTAGCTGGCTAAAATAGACACAAACCGACATAGCTAGCTAGCATTAACTTGCTAGCTAACTTAGCTTGTTAAGTCGTTATCCAACAAGCAAGTCAATTATATAACGTTAGCTATTACTACACATTAGTTAAGGAAAAACAATAATTAGGGGATTTGTTCCGCTTGTGTTTACCAAATAATCATGACTTAATTAGTTAACTAGCATTCTGGGCAGCTAACGTTAACTGTCGTAGCTAGCTAACGTTAACTAGCTGAATTCCTTAGTTAACGTTAGCGTAATATCGAAAAGCCCTAACTAGCTACGACTGCAATTAGTTATGGAAAACAGTTTGTTTAGACACCAACTGGTATTTATTAAGCAGAACAAACTGATGTTGTGGATAATCAATCACGACAGCTAGCTAGTTAGAAAGGATTAACGCTAGCTAGCTAAAAACCTGCATCATCCATATATGTATATATTCCTTTACTTAGATTTGTGTATTAGCTATTTGTTGTGGAACTGTTAGATATTACTTGCTAGATATTGCTGCACTGTCGGAACTAGAAGCACAAGCATTTCGCTACACTCACAATAACATCTGCTAACCATGTGTATGTGACCAATAAATTTGATTTGATATATACAAAAGTATGTGGACAAATAAGATAACCATGCGCAATGCCAAGCGTCGGCTGGAATGGTGTAAAGCTCGCCGCCATTGGACACTGGAGCAGTGGAAACGCGTTCTCTGGAGTTATAATAACACGTCACCATCTGGTAGTCCAACAGACACATCTGGATTTGGCAGATGCCAGGAGAACGCTACCTGCCCGAATACATAATGCCAACTGTAAAGTTTGGTGAAGGAGGAATAATGGTTTGGGCTTTTTTTCATGGTTCGGGCTAGGCCCCTTAGTTCCAGTGAAGGGAAATCTTAAAGCTACAATGACATTCTAGATGATTCTGTGCTTCCAACTTTGTGGCAACCGTTTGGGGAAGGCCCTTTCCTGTTTCAGCATGACAATGCCCCCCTGCACAAAGCGAGGTCCATACAGAAATGGTTTGTCGAGATTTGTGTGGAAGACCTTGACTGGCCTGCACAGAGGCCTGACCTCAACCCCATTGAACACCTTTGGGATGAATTGGAATGCCGACTGCGACATCAGTGCCTGACCTCACTAATGCTTTTGTGGCTGAATGGAAACAAGTCCCCGCAGCAATGTTCTGACATCTAGTGGAAAGCCTTCTCAGAAGAGTGAAGGCTGTTATAGCAGGAAAGGGGGGACGAACTCCATATTAATGCCCATGATTTTGGAATGAGATGGTCAACGAGCAGGTGTCCACATACTTTTGGTAATGTAGTGTACCTTAACAACGTTAAAACAAGTCTAACTTCATTGTCAGCT
Organism: Coregonus clupeaformis; assembly: GCF_020615455.1. NCBI lineage: Eukaryota > Metazoa > Chordata > Actinopteri > Salmoniformes > Salmonidae > Coregonus > Coregonus clupeaformis. The sequence goes on from NC_059224.1 coordinate 19,337,262, forward strand.
GCTACTCCTGTAAACTTAAACCCAAACATCAACAACACCTACTCGTTTTCATCTTTCCAAGTAGTTTAAGGGTGTGTGTGTGTCTCTGTGTTTTATCGGTCTATCAGGGATGCTACTTCAAATGTAATTTGTTCCAGCAGAGCTAATTGGAAAGTCTATTCACGGGACTCTGTGGACAATGTCCGAGCTGAAAAAGCGAAAGTCCTTTCTCCCGCCACCATTGTTTGGGAATGTAATGAATTTTATGCTGCTGCTGCGGGTAGAGAAATCCATTTTTCTCCCTCTGCCCTAGTCCCTTTTGTCCTGCCTCCCCACCCATCCTTTAGTTCATCAATAGCCACTTTATGTGCCAATCTGTGGCGGGAGAATTACATTATTAGGGGGCTAAACAGCAGCGCTAACATGGCGCCTCCCTCTCCTTTCAGAGCTGTACAAAAACGGACTTCAGAGAGACGCCTTCCTGCCTTTCATCAACGTGTTGAAGGTAAAGACAAAGTCATCCCCTCTTCTCTCCTCTTTTTAATGTATTCATTCATTTATTCTCTCATCCACCAGACACCTCACACAAACACACACACACACCTCCGTTACTGTGTCTGTCTCTTTCCAATTTGCTGTTGTGTGTTTTTTTTGGTGTGTTTTCTACCTGAGAAGCACAGTATCACACACGATGTCACAAAGCTGACTTTGATCATACCTGGAGATGGTGAAAGACTCAAACGGACACAGAGAGAGAGGGGGAGTGGGGAGGGTAAGAGAAACCTAGAGCTAGAAAGAGAACGAACGCTCGCTGTGTGAATGGGAAACAGACAAGCGAGCGGAGGGAATGAACCAGCCTGCTTGCATTTCAAAGTGAGGAGAGAAAGGGGAGCGAGAGGGGTGGGCTGCGGGGTAGCACCATGGATAGAAACAAGCAATGCTCCGAGACTACTTTGCAATTTAATAGCATTATTATAAGCAGGTAGAACCATTATCCATTAACCATTATCCTGGCAGCACCAGAGATGATTACGAGGTGTTTATACTGACTATGATCATAAATAATTGCGGAATAATTTTACATGCATTTTGCAGGAGAGGAGAGCAGGAAAACATTCTTTCACTTTTCATAACTAAATAGTAGAGATAAACGTTAGGAAATGGATCCCTCTTGTGAAACAGAGGGTTGCGTGGGTGCTCGAACATACACACACACACACACACACACACACAATGATAGTTATTGCACGGGCGCGCGCACACACACCCCAGTGGTACCTCTGAGGAATCATCAGAAGACGTACAAGAACACGCAGAACAGACAACCCAGGCATTTCCCTAAAGAGAGCATCTACTAATCCAAGAAGGACCTTTCTATGTGGTAATATCATGGGCTAGATGATACCTTTTACCACTGATGTATGTAGTTAACACAACCACTAACCTTAAAGAGCGACTTAACGTACCGATTCCGCAAGTTACTCATTAAGAAAAACGAGATTTCAGTCTTAGCGGTGTGGTTCGATGTGGAAGCTACTGATGTTTGTCCACCATGAGACACCATAGGAACAAAACCAGTATATCTTCCTCAAAATAGTCAGAATGACTCTAAGAACTCAAGAAATCTGTAAGGAATTTTGATGTGTTTGCAGAGGAGGTTTTAGTCATGCAATTTTACATTTGCTAAGGTATTTGGTGCAGTATTTCTCAAGTTATAAAAAAAATATGCCACATGTTGTCATATGTAAACAAAGTCAGATCAGCTGCAGTGCTGGGCAGGTTTGTCTCACTGTCTGTGTGTTCTGCTGTAGGATTGGATATAGCGCAATCACCATGTGTATCCCTTGTTAGTAGGCAAGTGAGCATTGTCGAAATGAATAACCAACCCCTCAAATAAGTAATGACAATCTCGCTTACAAAAGTCTGTTTTGGACAAGACTGACTTTGACCAAAATTATCCTATTTACACTTAGTAATCAATTTTGACACTAGAATAAATGTTTCTGACTAATATCGATGCCACAGGCCGTTTTTATATCCGATAAATTGTTTATTGCCATCAGTTGCGCTTTAAAGTCATAAAGCACTCACACCCAAACTTCTATCTAACCATTGGTTGTGGAATGCACATGTTCTCAGGGGATTAAGGTTTGGTTTGGGGGTGTTTTTAATGAAGAGTTTCAGGGTCACTGGAGCTCTACTGTGTGTCCCCCTCCATTTTGGTCTTTCACCAGGGCCTTAAAGTCACCATACCCCAAAACCGCTCCCCTCTCCACCTCTTGCCCTCATCCTAATCCAGCCTCATAAGGAACTGTGAATGCCCTTGGTCCCATTCTGCCTCCTCTCTGCCTCCTCTCTGTCCCCTCTCTTTCAGACTCCCATGTTGCCCTTTGTGAGGCCATCTGGTTTTGGGGTGGAGTGGAGAGTTTGGGGATGCTCCCCTCCCAACAGTGGACGTCCTGCCAAGTTAGAAAGGGTTGGTGGGGGTGTGATCATTTACATTTTAGACATTTAGCAGACACTCTTATCCAGAGCGACTTACAGGAGCAATTAGGGTTAAGTGCCTTGCTCAAGGGCACATCGACAGATTTTTCACCTAGTCGGCTCGGGACTTAGAACCAGCGACCTTTTGGTTACTGGCACAGCGCTCTTAACCACTAAGCTACCTGCCGCCAGGTGTGATGAGGGTGGTTCCTCGCCCCCACTGGGTGACCCTAAATAGTTTGAATTAAAGCTGGAAGGGACCAATGATTCCATCCCTCTGACACTTTGGATGTAGAGTCAGTGTGTTTTGGAGTGAAGCCATGGTGTGAAAGGGGGAGGAGAGGTGAGTAGTGAGTGAGTGAGGGTGTGAAATTAGCCTCTGACCTCTCCTCCCTGTCACCTGAGCTGGAGTGTTAGGGGTTAATCCCTCCCTCTCCAGCGTGGATGTCTTATATCTCTATTGACTTCTGATTAGAGGAGACCCCAGGGACCCTCGAACCACCCTGCCAAGCCCCCCAAACCACCCTGCCTCTTCCCCCAACTAGCTACCTTGCTGAGCGTTCTGCTACCCTCCTGCCTAGCCCCCTCCTACTGCTCCCAGCGTTCACAGGGGTAGTTACAAGAGAGAGCGAGAGAGAGATCACACTCGTTTTGATCTGTCCTCTATCCCCCTCTTTCATTCTCTTCAGCATTTCTTTCTTAGGCGAGGAGACTGCATTCACTTTCTCTGTCCCTCCTCCAACTTTCTCTTTCTTTTCTTTTCTTTTCTTTTCTTGGTCTACCTCTGTTATCCCTATCTGCAGGCCCAAGGTCAGGAGATTTTTCCCTGTCCTCTTTTGATGCTGGAGAAATATGATAACCTTTATAAAACTTGAGTAGCTGTATTCTCTGCCCCCCCCTTCATCTATCCTTCCTTTGTGGTGGCTAATTGCTATGTATTGCAGGAAGTTCTTTTTAGAAAAAATAATAATAATAATACATTTAATAAATAAGTCGACCGTTGCAACATGTTCAGCTGCAAGGAAAAAATTGACTGAAATACTTGTTCCCCTCTAGTAAAGGCCTTTCTGTCTGTTGAGGACCTATGTAGAGGGGTTCGAAGAGTGCCCAGTAAATGAAAATTGATGGCTGCTATTGTCCCCCTGGCATTTAGTTACATAACAATAATGCTCCCTGTGCCTTGGGTTTTACTTTAACTCTTTCTTTTAAATAATTTCTTCACAACATAGCTTTCAAGTCATGTATTTTCCAATGGAATAGAAATAGCCTTGCATTTGTTGCTTTTCATGGACATTCTATCGGTGAAATGTAATGGCGTTCATTTCTTTCTTTTCCTTTCTGACTGGCATTCTGTCTTTGTTTTTTGCCCCTAGAATATTTGTTCTAAGTTTTTCTGTGAGTGCGTGCGTGCGTGGCAGGCCACCTCAGAGCCCCTGTGACAGGAGCTTTAATCTGATAATGGCTCATTTAGATCATGAAAGAGAGCAGCAGAGACTGGGGTTTTACACTCTCCACATCTCTCTCCATCACTCACTCCACATCTCTCTCCATCACTCTCCACATCTCTCTCCATCACTCACTCCACATCTCTCTCCATCACTCTCCACATCTCTCTCCATCACTCTCCACATCTCTCTCCATCACTCTCCACATCTCTCTCCATCACTCTCCACATCTCTCTCCATCACTCTCCACATCTCTCTCCATCACTCACTCCACATCTCTTTTTCCTTTTTCCCACATGTGCACCTACATTTATTTATATTTCTCTCCTTCCATTCCCCCCGTTTCTTGATTCCAGTCTCCCGCACTCGCTCGCTCGCTCGCTCTCTCTCTCTAACTGCCTCCCTCCTATAGGAGTACTGTTGTGATTGTCTGCTTCTCTCTGGAGCGCTAGTGGCCAGGTGCAGATGGGACACCCCCCTTACCCATGTCGCTGCATGTCGTGGGGGGTACGGGAGGGAGGCTCCAGCTGGGAGTGGGGGGGGTCTGGAGGAGTGGAGCTGGGGGTTCAGTGGGGCCCTGGATCACCTAAAGGCGGGCCCTGTGCTCAAAAGATGTTTCCTCAAGAGGAGCAGCCGAGGCAGGGGGAGGTTGTGAGAACGACCCCGTGGAACAAACCATCCAGGACCCAAGGCAGTCACACTTTAAGGGAATAGCTCATTAGGTGTAATTAGGGTGGTCACATTGTTATGCCCCCCCGTAGCGTCACTTGGAGTGAATAAATTCACCACACACACACCCGCTCCCCTCACCAGTTAGTGAAAACACTTTGATGTCAGAAGAGTCGTCCAGGACGGGCCAGCATAAAGGCACTGTTTTAGACTTTCTCTTTTCTCCCTCTCTTTCTCCCAACCCCTCTATCCCTCCCTCCCTTTTCTTCTCCCCCTTCACACAGGCTGTAAGACACACACGGATGAATGGACGACAACCTTTCCCCTCCAACTCCCGCCCCACACATACACACATTCTCTCCCTGCCCTCCCCCCAACTCTTTTTCAGCCTTCCCACCCCATGTTCTTTGAGGCCTGGTCAATTCTCTGGGCCCCCCCCAAAAAAAAGCATCAAATGTTTTCTGCAGTTGGTAATGAGGGAGTGGACCTCATCAGGCCACAGTAGTCAGCTATCCTTGGCTTTTGTTGCTGCTCAATGGCACCGCGCTCTTTGAAAAACTCAAAAGCAACTTTTTGAGGAGTGAGGGACAGAGAAAAGGGGGGGGGAGAAGCCACTGTTTGTATGCTAAACGGCTGTCCAGAGAGAGAGTGGTGGACAGCTTGGACAATTACATGATTGGAGCTACATGTTTTAGGATGACTTTTTCTAAAGAGACTCTGATTCTCATGTCTGTCATGGCTGTGTGAGAAAACAAGATAAAGCAAGAAAGGGTGCTCTTTGACTGGTGGCGAGCTATCCTGACAGTAACTGAATTGCTACCGGTTTATTGAAAAGGGATATTCAGAATGTGGTGTAGGATTTTGAGTTAGAGGAAAGTATGGCATATGAAAGTGTGTAATTAGGGAATAAGGTTATGTGGAGAAGTTGTAGTGTGGAGAGGAACATCCTAGCATGTGGGGGGCAGGATGGAGAGAAGAGTAGAGTCATAGGTGAGTGAAGTCTGCGAGGAAAGAGCGAGAACTTTCCAAACCCCTCAAGATGGTAATCATGTAATAACCGACAAGGCCTCCTGCTCATCTGATTAGAAATAACCAATGATGCCATCATCACTGATTGTGTTGCCTTCACGTCTCTCTCTCTCTCTCTCTCTCTCTCTCTCTCTCTCTCTCTCTCTCTCTCTCTCTCTCTCTCTCTCTCTCTCTCTCTCTCTCTCTCTCTCTCTCTCTCTCTCTCTCTCTCTCTCTCTCTCTCTCTCTCTGTTATTTTCCTTCAAGAGATGGTGTGAGTGACCCATCAGGCTTCTATAGGTAGACAAATCCAAGAGGGAAAAAAAGGAGGGAGAAGATTAGCGTTGGTTTTGTAATGCGACGCGGCGGTTGATGGCGCCGCCGAGGTGTTATTGCGGAGGGACTATTTACCCGTCGGCCGCGGCGCTGCTTGGTGAGGTCGCGGCTCGGTTGATGAAATGACATGTCCCTTTTGTGCGTGGGGGATGGAGAGTTTGTCAGGTTGTTATTAAGCCTGATTCAACCAATTGGCTCGGAGTGGGAACCCCGTTTGTGTGAGCGGGCGCAGAGATAAGAAGTTGACAGCGGCAGTAGAAGAATGGAGTATTTCCGTCTCCTTGCTTTGTGGTGATTGCTAATTATCCCACTGCTCAAGGAGGCCGGTGGCACAAATTCACTGATTTCATCATTTGCGCCGAGCTGTCATTGAATACTGATTCGCCTGGCACGGCGTTCGTTTGATGATATAATTTTTTTTTCTTCTTGTCTTTTCTTTTTTTCTGAGAATAGAGGAGATAATGATTATAGTGTGCCGTGCTCGCTGACATGTATCGCGTTGACGTTTTATACTTACTGGGAAAGTTTGAACTCTGCAGCAGAAGTTTCAACTCTGCTGTTCCACTTGAATAAAGAAAGGACTGTAGATCAGCTAGAAAAATACAACAAATGAAAACATGACAAAAACATGAGGAAGTTAGTAAAGCCTTAAAACATGACAGTACACTTACTGCCATACTTGTATTAGTTGCCAGCTGCTTCCTGTGTCACCCTCCTGTGGAAATGCTATTGTGCACCTCTCACTAACTCTCTCACTTACACATTTACATTTACATCATTTAGCAACTCACATTGGTTTTGGTACCGAGGTTGTTTTTGCCACATTGCTAAATCAACATGTTTCGTTTTTCTGTGTGTAGGAATACTGCCAGCCCATGGGCATAGACTCTGGGGTTGACTATAGAAGACTGGACCTACCTTCAGCAGGGAAACTCTACTACCTGTAAGAGAGTGTGTGTTTGGGCATGCATGCATGAGTGTGTGTACGCATGTATGCCTGCATGTGTGTTTTCTCTCACAATGTGAAAGAGGCTTTATAGCCACACTTCTACACTCCTAAATAATAGTCAGTCTCTGTGTGGGGCAGTATGGAGGAAACACACTTAGCCCCGTGCCTCTTTTTATGGAGATGGTTGGGAGAGTTGGCTGTTTTGATGTGACCCTGGCCTCCTCCCACGCCACTGGAAGGGTCAGTGCTGATTGGAGGTGCCTCACTTTGAACACACACGAGAGGTTCTCATGGGCCTGTATGTCACACACACACCTCCTGTTTACACAATCCCTGAGCTATAACACAGTAAACAAAGTGATGGCAACTATAACACTATTACATCAACACACATTTAAAAAATACTACAGTTTACTATAGAATACTACAGTACTTACAATATAATCATGTAGTAAACTGTAGAATACTATACTAAACACTGTCGTATCCCTCGATCATGTGTAGTACTTACTATAGCATTTTGTAATATACTGTAGAATATTATAGTAAATACTAGTGTTATCTGCAAAAAAGTAGTTTAACTATAGTAATACTACAGTATTTCTTTTTCATATCCTGCCCATTCCCCTCCCCCATATCCCAATTTGTGCCCCACATAAGTGAGAAACCTACATGCCAAGTATAGATTATATTGTGTTCCCTATAGGTTATAGAAAAGAGCAGAAGCTTTTTTTATTATTTCTCCATTAGGTTTCCTCAAGGAGAAAGCCCCCATTTCTATGTCAAAAAGAATGCAACAAAAACACTATAGTAAATAACACAGTAATATCCACAAAAACAATACAGTCCGCAAAAACATTATAGTATTCTACAGTCTCCAAAAACACTACAGTAATTACTATAGTATATACTACAGTTTTTGTTACTACAGTATTTAAACTATAGTTAACTGTAAATACTACAGTATACTACAGTATTCACTGTAGTGTTTTTGCTGACTTTAGTCCGCAAAAACACTACAGTGAATACTGTAGTATTTATACCATAGTATATTATAGTATTTTTTTCATGTGGGAACCTAACAAAACGCACACACTAACTGTTCTGCCAGTTTGCATTTAATATGAGAGAGGAGACCGAAGGGGAGAGAGAGAGCAAGAGATAGACAGACCGAAAAGGACAGAGGGAGTTAGGAGTAGGTAAGTACAGAGTAATGCCACTAACCTACAGTGACAGTACGGCCACTAGCCTACAGTGACAGTAAGGCCACTAGCCTACAGTGACAGTACGGCCACTAGCCTACAGTGACAGTAAGGCCACTAGCCTACAGTTACAGTAAGGCCACTAGCCTACAGTGACAGTAAGGCCACTAGCCTACAGTGACAGTAAAGCCACTAGCCTACAGTGACAGTAAGGCCACTAGCCTACAGTGACAGTAAGGCCACTAGCCTAAAGTGACAGTAAGGCCACTAGCCTACAGTGACAGTAAGGCCACTAGCCTACAGTGACAGTAAGGCCACTAGCCTACAGTGACAGTAAGGCCACTAGCCTACAGTGACAGTAAAGCCACTAGCCTACAGTGACAGTAAGGCCACTAGCCTACAGTGACAGTAAGGCCACTAGCCTACAGTGACAGTAAGGCCACTAGCCTACAGTGACAGTAAGGCCACTAGCCTACAGTGACAGTAAGGCCACTAGCCTACAGTGAGAGGGAAAGGGACAGATAGAGGAGTAGAGAAATACAGAATGATTGAGTTTGAAAAGGCAGTCCTATTCTTCCCATTGCCTGTACACACACACAGAGTATGAATAACATTGCCATTGCTCATTGCGTAGCCAGAGATTTCAAGTGCCTTCCTCTTTCAGTGTATGCAAATAAAACAAATTGCACTCCTCTTTACCTGAACGAGAGTTAAAACACACGCACAGACAGACAGATTCAATCTGCCACGCATTCACAGGCTAATGCTTGTGTTTACAGTCTAACATCCCGTTCTTTGGAGATGGAGTGAAAAGCTAAGTACCCCCCCTCCTTCCCCCTCCCCGCACCCGCTGTTTGATGTGGCCACTTCAGCCTTATTAATTTCATATTCTATTATCCCCCTCTTTCTCTCTTCCTCATTGTGTGTGTGTGTATTTGTGCGCAGCACCAGAGAGCTTGATGCAGAGGCCTTCATGGATACGCTGTTTCAGGAGCTGGCTGTGAAACAAAACAATGGTAGGAAGTTAATGTACCTCTTGTGAAAAAGATAGAGGGGGAGGAAAGGGGGGAGAGAGAGAAAGTAAAAGGGCGAGAGAGTGGAATGGAGAGTGTGGAGATTGAGAGACAAAAGGATGGGAGAAAGAGAGGGAAGGGGGAAATGGAGGCAGACAGAACATGTCCACTTACATGATTGGAACTTGCATTACTATAGTAAAGGAGGGTGAAAACTAGTAGGCCCAGTGATATTGAGGCTAAAATAGTGGCTATAGTTTCAGTATTGAGTTGATTTCTGTGTATGATGAGCTATATGTTGGGTCAATTAATCGTGTGTGTGTGTTTCCGTAGTAACGGGTCCCAGGGTCCTGACGGTGCAGGGCAGAGAGTTGAGACTGGAGAAGACCTGTGGAACCATCGCTGACTGTACCTTTAAAGAATTGTGTGATAGAGTGAGTTACTTACACAACCATCTGCTCTACAGTGAGGTAAAAAAAGTATTTGATCCCCTGTTGATTTTGTACGTTTGCCCACTGACAAAGACATGATCAGTCTATAATTTTAATGGTAGGTTTATTTGAACAGTGAGAGACAGAATAACAACAAAAAAATCCAGAAAAACGCATGTAAAAATTTTTATACATTGATTTGCATTTTAATGAGGGAAATAAGTATTTGACCCCTCTGCAAAACATGACTTAGTACTTGGTGGCAAAACCCTTGTTGGCAATCACAGAGGTCAGACGTTTCTTGTAGTTGGCCACCAGGTTTGCACACGGGGATTTTGTCCCACTCCTCTTTGTAGATCTTCTCCAAGTCATTAAGGTTTCGAGGCTGACGTTTGGCAACTCGAACCTTCAGCTCCCTCCACAGATTTTCTATGGGATTAAGGTCTGGAGACTGGCTAGGCCACTCCAGGACCTTAATGTGCTTCTTCTTGAGCCACTCCTTTGTTGCCTTGGCCGTGTGTTTTGGGTCATTGTCATGCTGGAATACCCATCCACGACCCATTTTCAATGCCCTGGCTGAGGGAAGGAGGTTCTCACTCAAGATTTGACAGTACATGGCCCTGTCCATCGTCCCTTTGATGCGGTGATGTTGTCCTGTCCCCTTAGCAGAAAAACACCCCCAAAGCATAATGTTTCCACCTCCATGTTTGACGGTGGGGATGGTGTTCTTGGGGTCATAGGCAGCATTCCTCCTCCAAACACGGCGAGTTGAGTTGATGCCAAAGAGCTCCATTTTGGTCTCATCTGACCACAACACTTTCACCCAGTTCTCCTCTGAATCATTCAGATGTTCATTGGCAAACTTCAGACGGCCCTGTATATGTGCTTTCTTGAGCAGGGGGACCTTGCGGGCGCTGCATGATTTCAGTCCTTCACAGCGTAGTGTGTTACCAATTGTTTTCTTGGTGACTATGGTCCCAGCTGCCTTGAGATCATTGACAAGATCCTCCCATGTAGTTCTGGGCTGATTCCTCACCGTTCTCATGATCATTGCAACTCCACGAGGTGAGATCTTGCATGGAGCCCCAGGCCGAGGGAGATTGACAGTTATTTTGTGTTTCTTCCATTTGCGAATAATCACACCAACTGTTGTCACCTTCTCACCAAGCTGCTTGGCGATGGTCTTGTAGCCCATTCCAGACTTGTGTAGGTCTACAATCTTGTCCCTGACATCCTTGGATAGCTCTTTGGTCTTGGCCATGGTGGAGAGTTTGGAATCTGATTGATTGATTGCTTCTGTGGACAGGTGTCTTTTATACAGGTAACAAGCTGAGATTAGGAGCACTCCCTTTAAGAGTGTGCTCCTAATCTCAGCTCGTTACCTGTATAAAAGACACCTGGGAGCCAGAAATCTTTCTGATTGAGAGGGGGTCAAATACTTATTTCCCTCATTAAAATACAAATCAATTTATAACATTTTTGACATGCGTTTTTCTGGATTTTGTTGTTGTTATTCTGTCTCTCACTGTTCAAATAAACCTACCATTAAAATTATAGACTGATCATTTCTTTGTCAGTGGGCAAACGTACAAAATCAGCAGGGGATCAAATACTTTTTTCCCTCACTGTATCACTCTCTCGCCCCTCTCTCTTTATTTGTCTTCATCTCTCTCTCTTTCTCCCAACTCCACCTCTCTCCTGCTTGTTGTTGTATCTCTCTCTCTTTGTGTTGACTAAGCTCTGCTAGTTTAAAAAAAATTGATATTTAAAATTATTTAACCCCTTTTTTCTCCCCAATTTCGTGGTATCCAATTGGTAGTTACAGTCTTGTCCAATCGCTGCAACTCCCGTACGGACTCGGGAGAGGCGAAGGTCGAGAGCCGTGCGCCCTCTGAAACACAACCCTGCCGAGCCGCACTGCTTCTTGACACAATGCCCGCTTAACCCGGAAGCCAGCCGCACCGATGTGTCGGAGGAAACACTGTACACATGGCGACTGTGTCAGCGTGCACTGCGCCCAGCCCGCCACAGGAGTCGCTAGTGCGCGATGGGACAAGAATACCCCTGCCTGCCAAACCCTCCCCTAACCTGGACGACACTGGGCCAATTGTGTGCCGCCCCATGGGTCTCCCAGTCGCGGTCGGCTAACGCTCTGCTACGTTTTCTCTTTCCAACCAGATCCCACTATTCTTCCTAATTCTTTCTCTCTTTTTGCCCTCATTCCCCCCTTCTCTCTATCTCTCCTGTGTTTTTTAACTCATCCACTCATAGTACTTTTCCTGCAGCTTTTTGTACGTCCTTCATTCTGTCCTTCCTCTTTGTTTCTACCTCTTCTTCTTTTTACATTTTTCTAGCTGATTCTCGTTCCTTCTGCTCTCGTCCTTGCTCCCTCCTCCTGCCCCCTCCAATTCTATATTCATTTATCTGTGCGCTGTTCAATGTCAAAGACTACAGGCTATTTTTAATTGTTTTTGTTGAGCAGGGAATAGCATTGGCCTTTTAGTGTTTCTACACTGAACAAAAATATAAACGCAGCATGTGAAGTGTTGGTCCCATGTTTCATGAGCTGAAATAAAAGATCCCAGAAATGTTCCATATGGACAAAAAGCGTATTTCTCTAAAATGTTGTGCACAAATTTGTTTACATCCCCGTTAGTGAGCATTTCTCCTTTGCCAAGATAATCCATCCACCTGACAGGTGTGGCATATCAAGAAGCTGATTAAACAGTATTATCATTACACAAGTGCACCTTGTGCTGGGAACAATAAAAGGCCTCTTTAAAATGTGCAGTTTTGTCACACAACACAGTGCAACAGAGGTCTCAAGTTTCGAGGGAATGTGCAATTGGCATGCTGACTGCAGGAATGTCCACCAGAGCTGTTGCCAGAGAATTGAATGTTAATTTCTCTACCATATGCCGCCTCCAACGTCATTTTGGAGAATTTGGCTGTACTTCTAACCGGCCTCACAACCACAGACCACGTGTAACCACGCCAGCCCAGGACCTCCACATCCGGCTTCTTCACCTGCGGGATCGTTTGAGACCAGCCACCCGGAAAGCTGATGAAACTGTGGGTTTGTACAACCGAAGAATTTCAGCACAAACTGTCAGAAACCGTCTCAGGGAAGCTCATCTGCGTGCTTGTCGTTCTCGCCAGGGTCTTGACCTGACTGCAGTTCGGCGTCGCAACCGACTTCAGTGGGCAAATGCTCACCTTTGATAGCCACTGGCATGTTGGAGAAGTGTGCTCTTCACGGATGAATCCCGGTTTCAATTGTACCAGGCAGATGACAGACAGCGTGTATGGTGTTGTGTGGGCGAGTGGTTTGCTGATGTCAACGTTGTGAACAGAGTGCCCCATGGTGGCGGTGGGGTTATGGTATGGGCAGACATAAGCTACGGACAATGAACCCAATTGCATTTTATCGATGGCAATTTGAATGCACAGAGATACCGTGACGAGATCCTGAAGCCCATTGTAGTGCCATTCATCCGGCTATCACATCATGTTGCAGCATGATAATGTACAGCCCCATGTCACAAAGATCTGTACACAATTCCTGGAAGCTGAAAATGTCCCAGTTCTTCCATGGCCAGCATACTCACCAGACATGTCACCCATTGAGCATGTTTGGGATGCTCTGGATCGACGTGTACGACAGCGTGTTCAAGTTCCCGCCAACATCCAGTAACTTTGCACTGAAGAGGAGTGGGACAACATTCCACAGGCCACAATCAACAGCCTAATCAACTCTATGCGAAGGAGATGTGTTATGCTGCATGAGGCAAATGGTGGTCACACCAGATACTGACTGGTTTTCTAATCCACGCCCCTACTTCAAAAAAAAAAAAAAAAGGTATCTGTGACCAACAGATGCATATCTGTATTGCATGTGAAATCCATAGATTAGGTCCTAATGAATTTATTTCAATTGACTGATTTCCTTATTGAACTGCAACTCAGTAAACTCTTTGAAATTGTTGCATGTTGCGTTTATATTTTTGTCAATGTATATCCTGCATGAGTGGGACCATTAACATGAATAGCTGCTCTTTCACCTAGTCGTACCACAGTCTACTGTATGAGTGTACACACATAGAAAGTTAATTATCATTTGTAAAATGTGTGTGTGTACGTGCGCGTGCATGCATGTCAGATATAGAGACAACCCTCTCGTAGCATGACGCACATGGGAGAGTACAATGTATATATTTGTTAATGACGTTACTATCCTGTATCTCCACTCAGAGAGGATTTACTGGGCGGTGCACCCCGAGGTCGGAGTTAAAGCCCAATACTGGCCAAATACGACCTTCACAAAGGTTACGTACACATTGCACTAGGGAATCATTCATAAAATAGGAAGTGCCCATTTTAAAGCGTTTAAAACCAATATACAGCGCATTCGGAAAGTATTCAGACCCCTTAACTTTTTCCACATTTTGTTACGTTACTGCCTTATTCTAAAATTGATTAAATTGTATTTTTTCCCTCATCAATCTACGCACAATACCCCATAATGACAAAGCAAAAACAGGTTTTTAGACATTTTTGTACATGTATAAAGATAAAACGGAAATATGACATTTACATAAGTATTCAGACCCTTTACTCAGTACTTTGTTGAAGCACCTTTGGCAGCGATTACAGCCTCAAGTCTTCTTGGGTATGACGCTACAAGCTTGGCACACCTGTATTTGAGGAGTTTCTCCCATTCTTCTCTGCAGATCCTGTCAAGCTCTGTCAGGTTGGATGGGGAGCGTCGCTGCACAGCTATTTTCAGGTCTCTCCAGAGATGTTCGATTGGGTTCAAGTCCGGGCTCTGGCTGGCCCACTCAAGAACATTCAGAGACTTGTCCCAAAGCCACTCCTGCGTTGTCTTAGCTGTGTGCTTAGGGTCGTTGTCCTGTTGGAAGGTGAACCTTCACCCCAGTCTGAGGTCCTGAGCGCTCTGGAGCAGGTTTTCATCAAGGAAGGTTCTCCCATCTCCACAGAGGAACCATCGGGTTCTTGGTCACCTCCCTGACCAAGGCCCTTCTTCCCCGATTGCTCAGTTTGGCCAGGCAGCCAGCTCTAGGAATAGTCTTGGTGGTTCCAAACTTCTTCAATTTAAGAATGATGGAGGCCACTGTGTCTTGGGGACCTTCAATGCTGCAGACATTATTTGGTACCCTTCCCCAGATCTGTGCCTCGACACAATCCTGTCTCGAAGCTCTACGGACAATTCCTTCGACCTCATGGCTTGGTTTTTGCTCTGACACGCACTGTCAACTGTGGGACCTTATATAGACAGGTGTGCGCCTTTCCAAATCATGTCCAATCAATTGAATTTGCCACAGGTGGACTTCAATCAATTTGTAGAAACATCTCAAGGATGATAAATGGAAACAGGATGCACCCAAGCTCAATTTCGAGTCTCGTAGCGTCTGAATACTTTATTTTTAACACATTTGCAAAAAATTCAAACAACCTGTTTTTGCTTTGTCATTGTGGGGTATTGTGTGTAGATTGATGAGCAACATGTTTTATTTAATCCATTTTAGAATAAGGCTGTAATGTAACAATGTGGAGAAAGGGAAGGGGTCTGAATATTTTCCGATTGCACTGAATGGTCACTATGCCAGGGTTCTCCCCAAATAAGTGGGGCGCTGCTCCATCTTGTCGGCTTGGCTGCGCCACTATGTAAAGATTTCATACCAAATGAAACTGATATTTAGTAATGATAGGGTAACTATATTTGATCGCTAATGATGACATTGTTGTAACTTTGCGAAAGAGGCCGTTCATAAATTCAGAGCGTTATCACGCTCCTCAATTCATTCAGTGCATTTCAGTAGAAGGCTATCTTGACACAGACCACACTCAGGACGCACAGAGTGCACCCAGAGTATGGTGTTGTCGAATCATACAAACTTAGTAACGACAGTCAAACAAAAGTCAAATGACCAAAGTTGCTAAACTTGCTAGATAACCTCCCTCAACTAATAACAGAATATCTCCTATATTTGGCTAAATCAAGTTGATGATTATAGAGAAGATAGCACAACAGCTCATGAGTAACGGGGAGATGAACACGACTCAGGATAGGACCCAGATGCAGACACAGGAGACGGAAGATTCAATACACAGCGTCGTTTATTAAACCGCCGGTCGAGGACAGGTGGAGGTTCTTAACCAGGTCAGAGTCTGACAGGTACAGGGCGGCAGGCAGGCTCAGTGTCAGGGCAGGCAGAATGGTTTGGCAGGCGGGCTCAGGGTCAGGGCAGGCAGAATGGTATGGCAGGCGGGCTCAGGGTCAGGGCAGGCAGAATGGTATGGCAGGCGGGCTCAGGGTCAGGGCAGGCAGAATGGTATGGCAGGCGGGCTCAGGGTGGACTAGAAACAGGAGTACGGAAAAATACGCTGGTAGGCTTGACGAGACGAACTGGCAACAGACAAACAGAAAATGCAGGTATAAATGCACAGGGGAAAATGGGAGACACCTGGAGGGGGGTGGAGACAAGCACAAGACAGGTGAAACAGATCAGAGTGTGACAGAGATGAAGAGTGGAAATGGTTTAAGGCATCTTAATGGGGACCAAATCTGTTTAAAAAAACATCCATATCTACTCTCATACCGTTTTTTGATCACACATTCTCTACCGAAGCTCTCATGTGGGCAACAAGTAGGCCTCCGAGACAGCGCAGAGAAGCGGGGGAAATGTTATAGCGGCATTTTGACATGCATAGGCGAAAGAAGTGCTTTGATAATGCATTGCAGCCTATGGATTATAGAATAAAGTTAGTAATTGTCATGTGAGACAGGAGTCAGGATTTTGGGTTGAGTGGAATTAGGACTGGATAGGAAAATAGCCTAGGCTCTAGGACAGGAAAATATAGGATTTTTCCTCATGCATCTCTGAATTGTTAACAGATTTAATGTCTGTGACAGAGATACCTATTGTGATGTCACGAGAGGCTACACAGCTTTCAGCGGGATTGCTCAAGTAGTGCAAGGAGACCAGGTTCAACCAAAACAAGGATTTTATTAAAGGTCTTGGGAAACTAACGAAAGTATAACACAATACTGTTCTCTGGTGGCTCTTAAGGGTTAACAGTTCAGGGATGTCTCTTCCACATCCAAAATCATAACTCTCCCTCGCTCAAATAACTTTTCCCCAGTCTTACTGTCTTCCACGTTGCAGCTAGTGGCCAACCCAGCAAAACGTCCTTCCAAATGTCCCACACGTATTTCCACAGGTGCATATATCCAAAGGTGAGTATTTCCCAAAGGTAAGTATCTCCAAATCCTTATATTCCTCATGGAAGTGGACGTGCAGCACTCTTGTCCTTCCGAGAGCCCAGCTTGGAGACTGTGTCTCTTCCCTTCCAAAACCTTCAGCTCATCAGCTCCTCATTGGTTTCAGCTGCGTGGGAAGATTGGCCATAGAGGGTTGGAGTTCCCGACCATACCAGCAGATGGAGCCATAGCTGTCTGGGTTTGCAGCCATCTCAGGGGGATGTAACGTCCCTCCAGGACACAGCCTCTCGTGACATCACACATCCCCCTCCTCGGGACCGACGTCCTCGTCGGGGTAAAGGCAGCGAAGAAGGCATCACGCCGGGAGAGGGCGTCCGCATTGCCGTGGTGCTTGCCAGCCTGCTCTCTCTTCAACTCCTCCACCTCTAGGACCAGGGACTCAGCCTCCTGTTGTCTCTCCTTGAGTTTCTTACTGAACGCATCAGCCTTGGTTTTAGCAGAGTTTAGCTTCTGTTGAGCAGCTTTCAGTTCCTTCTCTCTCTCTGCCTCCGCATTCTTCATCTTGTTCTCCAACACCTTGTACTTCTCCTCTGCCTTCTTCTGGACCTCCTTACTACTGCGCAGGGTCTCCTCACACTCCTCGATGGTCCTGCGCAGCCTCTCCAGCTCCTCCTGTTGCTTAGGGAAGGAGCTCTGTTGGAGTTTAGCCTGGAGGATATCTAACTCTTCTGTCTTCATGTCTAACTGTTGCTTTAACAAACGATACCTCTCAGCGGTCCCCTTCAGACCAGACAGTTCTTTGTCCAGATTCTGTAGCTCCGTCTCTGTGTCGGTCTGGGCACCTGCCATCCCTATCAGAGCCCGGGCGGGAGTGAGTAGCTCGGAGGATTGCACCGGAGCCTTCCCAGGATGAGTCTTGCCTCTCCGTTTCCGCGGTACTCGGGTTATCCTCTCCTGAGACTCTCTCCAGAGTGGGCAAAAGGCTGGGCAGTCTCGTCCAATTAGGACAGGGACGGGGAGGGAATCAACCACCCCCGCCGTCGTGTGTATGGTTCCCCGTGTGCTGGTCATTGTAAGTTCAGTAATGGGGTATTCTCTGGTGTCCCCATGGACACAGGAAACTGGGAGGACTTTCCCGGGGTCAGACACGTTGGGCCCACCAAATCCTTACGCACCAGGGTGGCCCGGCTACCAGAATCCAGTAAGGCCTCCACATCATGGTGATTCACAGTTACCGGGCAGGTGGGGGGTCGATCTGGGCCGCCATCTACGACTCCCAAGAGCGAGGCAAAACGATGTGTGGGTGCTGAGCTGGAGGACTCCGCAGTGGGCATAGGTTCATCGGCTGGTTTCCCACACTGCCAGGAGATATGTCCCATCTCCCCACACCGGTAACACTGTCGAGGTTCCCCATCCTGGTGTACTCTTCTTGGACCCGCCTGGTTTCTGGCTCCCCCTGGAGCCGGGATAAGTCCTGACGCGGCGGGGTTCGAGACCTTGGGGGTCCTTTGGACGGGTTCTTCCCATTTGTGGTGGGGCCGCACTCCTGGGGTCTTTTTCGGGGAAGCATTCATCATCTCCGCTGTGGCCTGGTACTTTTCCACAGCTTCCACGGTCAGATCAGCCGTGGTCAAGGCCTGTTGACTGATGAACCGTTTTGCCTCATAAGGCAGGGCGCGTAGGTAACGATCCACCACAACGGCCTCCACCACCGCCGCTGCTGTATTCCTCTGCGGATCCAGCCATTTCCTTGCGATTCGGACAAGTTCATGCATCTGCGCCCGAGGAGGTTGGTCTGGTTGGAAGGTCCAGCTGTGAAAGCGCTGGGCCATACCAAACTTTGTGAGTCCATATCTGCTGAGGATCTCAGACTTCAGGGCATCATAGTCAGTAACCTGGTCAGGGCCCAGGTCCCGGACAGCATTCAGCGATTCCCCGGTTAGAAAGGGGGGCTAACAGACCAACCCACTGTTGCTTGGGCCAGGCTTCCCTAGTGGCCGTGGCCTCAAATGCATGCAGGTATGCCTCAATGTCATCGGTAGCTCCCCATCTTGGATATAAAGTCACTTGCCTTTATTGGGCGGGTATTTTGGACCACCCTCTGTCTCTGCAACTGCAATTCCTCTGCCTTCAGAAGGTTGGCTTTCTTTTGCTCCTCCAAGAGAGCCACGTTTGCTTGCATCTGGGCTTGCTGGCCAGCAACAAGGGCTTTCAATATGTCCTCCATTTCAGTCGGCGTGGAGCCTACGGCCAACTTGGAAAACTGGGTGATCAAACCTTCGGTATCCTCCTCTGACATGCACTATTAACGCTTGGCGTGCCCGTATTCTCCACCATCTGTGATGTCACGAGAGGCTACACAGCTTTCAGCGGGATTGCTCAAGTAGTGCAAGGAGACCAGGTTCAACCAAAACAAGGATTTTATTAAAGGTCTTGGGAAACTAACGAAAGTATAACACAATACTGTTCTCTGGTGGCTCTTAAGGGTTAACAGTTCAGGGATGTCTCTTCCACATCCAAAATCATAACTCTCCCTCGCTCAAATAACTTTTCCCCAGTCTTACTGTCTTCCACGTTGCAGCTAGTGGCCAACCCAGCAAAACGTCCTTCCAAATGTCCCACACGTATTTCCACAGGTGCATATATCCAAAGGTGAGTATTTCCCAAAGGTAAGTATCTCCAAATCCTTATATTCCTCATGGAAGTGGACGTGCAGCACTCTTGTCCTTCCGAGAGCCCAGCTTGGAGACTGTGTCTCTTCCCTTCCAAAACCTTCAGCTCATCAGCTCCTCATTGGTTTCAGCTGCGTGGGAAGATTGGCCATAGAGGGTTGGAGTTCCCGACCATACCAGCAGATGGAGCCATAGCTGTCTGGGTTTGCAGCCATCTCAGGGGGATGTAACGTCCCTCCAGGACACAGCCTCTCGTGACATCACACTATGTAGTGAATTGTGCATAGGCCTATCAAATTTGTGACTGTCTGAAGTGTCACAATGACTGCTCAAAGAGGCACACGTTATTTTATAGGCTATACTGTATGGGTTTCCTGTAGGGTTTATTAAATGTGTTCGGTTCACGTGTGCAGTCCGTCGGTTTCAATAATACGTGTGCTTTGAATTTCTGGTGACTTTGTGTGAAGTAAATACACTATGCTAAAGCCTTCCATGTGACAACCTGTTTGGATAATGTGCTATTGCATTTTTTGCTATCTGCTGCTGCCTATGTTGTGTATTTTGTGGAATAGCATTAGTGCTTTGGGGGAAAATGTTGTAATTTCCCGGGTCTTGTCATTTTAAAAAAATCTGAAAATGTGAAGTGTTCCAGGGACAGTCCCAGGATTCCGGTTAGCCATGTTAATCCCTACAACAACATTATGGACTAAACATTAAAGTCTGTTTGCTGCAGGATTATTTTGCCTGGACAATATCGGTCAAATTAAGATCCTACATCTGTACTTGTGGAAGTGTGTTTAAACTCCTGCGTGTGTGTGTTTGCTTATCATTCCTGTCTTTGTATGTTCCAGTCAGTGGGTGCCAGTGACTACCTGGAGATGGCCCAGGCGTTTGACACAGTGTTTATCCGTCATGTCCCCATTCTTACCCTCACCCTGAAGGATCAGGCACGGCGCTTCATCACACTCATAGACAACTTCTATGACAACAAGGTCAGTGTCAGTCACACTGCATTGGGAAACGTTGATATTTTACATTTACATTTCTTGTCATTTAGCAGACGCTCTTATCCAGAGTGACTTACAGGAGCATTTAGGTTTAAGTGCCTTGCTCAAGGATCTTTCACCTAGTGGGCTCGGGGATTCGAACCAGCAACCTTTCAGTTACTGGCCCAACGCTCTTAACCACTAGGCTACCTGTGTTTGGTACTGCTGCCTAGGTGCTTCCCAATCTGTACCTGTTTGTAACTCAAGTATTTGACATACTGCCATGGTCCGTAGCTGCAGGGTCTATACTGTACTGTTTGTTGTAGGCGTTTACTATGTGCAATAGCATCCCCTGTATCCATCTATCCACACTCTATCCTACAGCAGGTGTCACTGTTTCACTTTAGTTGTTACAGTGTTGTTACCGTTCCATTGTCCATCTGTCCAAGGTGAGGGTGGTGCTGTTAGCTGATGCCCCTCTGGACAGGCTGTTTGTCCACTCTGGTGGGGAGGACAGCCGCGACCGCCTGCTACTGGACGACCTGGGCCTGAGCGGGGTGAGACCACACGGTCCAACCATAACAAGACCAAAACATAACCAAAAACACATTCCTTGATGTCGGGTTGAAACCAAAATTATTGTCCAATTATTTAGTTCTGAACAGAACCATAATTTTTAGTATCGTTCCACTGTTCTGACCAGCAAAATAAAGTTCTGAACCGGTTCGAACCCCCAAAAAAGTAAGTTTATATTGTTCCTTTCTGTTCCTTTTTAAACCGCTGAAATCATTTGTATTTTATATGCAGCCCAACATTCAATTACTTCACCAATCAGTGCGGATAGAGCAGTTTGCTATGGAACGGGCAAGCTATAGGCCTAGTTGTTTCCATGCATTGGACAGACGAGTAGGGCGTGAGATGCAACTGAAATTTTGCAGGTGAGGAGAGAGAATTAGGCCCACAGAATTATACCTACGGAGGAGCGGCTTCTATGAAGGAACTTTGAATGTCTTTGAACTTCCAAGAGTTGGCTTAACGTTGGACCAGAGCTAGCAGCTAACAAGCTTGTGTGTGCAGAGCAGCACCAGAATCAAAGTAAAAAACACATCTTAGCTTTTTGCAGTTAATAAATAAATCCAATGTGAAACGTACTATAGTATCCTTAACTAGCATTGAAAAAGTTCATCCATTATTCTCTAATTAGAAATCTCTCTCCCTAATTTCTGAATCATGCTTGTAACGTCAGTAGGCTACAGTAGCCTATGCTTCGGAGGGGGAGGAGCAGGTAGCCTACACACACACTGGCAAAGACTTTCAGCTGTCAGGCCAGGCAGATGCTGGAAGAAGTTTCTGAGTGACAGAGTGAGGGCTTTGCATAGGCGTTTTGTTGAATTATTTTTTTTTTTATCCCGGAACGTAAAATAACTATTAACCGGTTTCCATGCTTTTAAAATAACGGTTCTGTTTCGGAACAGTATAGATCACTTTCACTCCTTGTTCTGATTCTGTTCCTCTGAAAAAAAAAAAAATGTCGGTTCCGTTTCCTGAACCAGTTCTAACCCCTGCTTGATATAAACATTTGTGTTTGTGGTTTGTTAACCCCATTGTCTGCTGCTGTGTTCGTGTTACATTCTCTTTGTGGTCATGTTTGTGTCGACCCCATTGTTTTTGGTTATGGTTGTAGTTGAGTTAACCCCACTGTCTGCGGTCCTGTTTGTAGGACGCGGGGGACCGTCTGTCTCTGTTCACAGCGGAGGAGGAGATCTTTGCGTTCCAGAGGACCGTCTCCAGACTGACCGAGATGCAGACGGAGATGTACTGGACCCAGGGGGACCGCAGTAACACTACACACACACAGAGAGGATCACAGTAAAGTAACCCCAAAGACCTCACAACACATAGAGGGGACACGTAACCAACAGCAACTTCTCTTTTAGGCTGAAGTACAATATAACCAGCCAAAATACCTCATAAAACACAAACAATTGGTACAGGAGGGATCAATAAATTGTATCCCTTTACTGGGTAGTATAACGTGACAAGCTAAAACACCTCCCAACAGACAGTCAGTCAGTCAGTCAGGGAGATGAGAGCTAACCATAGAGATAGAGGACTTTATTTTTAGTGCCCAAAAGGCCATTTTAGCATGGGCAGCGCCATTGAGGACTTTCACCGTTTTGAAGTAGTCAACTGGGTAGAGCTTCCTATGGATTAGGGAAGGATCACATAATTCCATCCAGGTCACCAGGAGGGATCAGTCCCCGTGAGGAAACATTTCATAACTGCAGGTGGCAGTAAATCACCAACCTTGGATTTATACCTGTTCAAACAACACACTCTAGGTGGCAGTGTGCACCCTTTCAGTTTGTTTTCCAACTCAATAGAAGTATTAGAAGAAGAAAATTGACTACTTCAAAATGGAGATGGCCTCAATGGCGTCACAGATGCCATAATGGGACATACAATGATGCGATGTCTATGTAAGTCTATGGAGCTAACCGATAAACACTCCAACTTTACTGACCTATCTCCCTCACGTAAAGGGAACTGACGGGAACAAGAGAAACTCATTCAAGCCCCAATATTAGTCTTACTAAAACATACATGGAGAACAGAGGGAGGTATAGCTACTTAGCTAAGCAGAGCAGGATAAGGGACGACACATCATCAGTAAGAGCTGAAGGGATGGAAATATGAACTGAACAAATGTCCTTCTCGGTGGATAACTACCGCCCCCTATGGTTGGTTTTGAACTGTGCCACTGAATAATAAACAATGATGTGCTGTACATGTAATTACGAAATGTATAGATGAAGGAATTAATAGCACTGAGTATACTTGAGGGATTGGTCCAGATGTATTTGTTGACTTGTGCAATGTGTGTGCTGATACTGTATGTAGCCAGCCATCTGCCCTGTAAAAATGCAAAATGTAATGTATTTGTGCCTACTGTTTAATAAACCATGCAGTAGAATCTAAAGGTGAAAAGTAAAGTGTCTTGTGCCTTTTTAGGGATGAAACTGCAAAGGCAAAACATACATTACTACTTAACTATTTGTCTTAGCAAATGTTGGATGATTTAAAAAAGTAAAAGCTGCACACTAGTAGCTCCGACAGTGTTGTATTTGAGACCACCTAAAGCGAGACCGATTCAATGCCGAAACAAAGCGAGTCTGAGTCAAGACCAAGACCGGAGGGGGGGCGAGACCAAGTCGAGACCGGGAGGGGGACAAGGGGTCAGAGACCGAGTCAAGCCCGAGACCAGAAAAATGCGAGTCCAATTCAAGACCATGATTGTAATTTTGTCAAATCACCACCATAATGAGTTCAAAATGTCCAGTATTTCTGTGTTCATATTTCAGAACAAGATATGAATTCTTTAGACATTCAGAATTGTGAAAAAATGCATGCTGAGGGAAAACACTCTACAAATTATTACTATCCCAAACACAGTGGGGAACAGTGGGCCTTCTACGCCTTAGTCTCCCGAGTGGCGCAGTGGTCTAAGGCACTGCATCGCAGTGCTAGCTGTGCCACTAGAGATCCTGGTTCGAATCCAGGCTCTGCTGTAGCCGGCCGCAACCGGGAGACCAATTGGGCGGCGCACAATTGGCCCAGCGTCGTCCAGGGTAGGGGAGGGAATGGCCGGCAGGGAGGTAGCTCAGTTGGTAGAGCATGGCGTTTGCAACGCCAGGGTTGTGGGTTCGTTTCCCACGGGGGTCTAGTATGAAAATAAAAAAGAATAATGTATGCACTAACTGTAAGTCGCTCTGGATAAGAGCGTCTGCTAAATGACGTAAATGTAAAATGTTCAGTGAAGGGCTAAGGATTTATAAAATAATGATTATAATAGTATAACAATGATAATTATATTATTATTTTCAATTATGTTCTGATTTAATCTCTTCAATTTTTGTTGGAAAAGAAAGGGTTAACACTGGAGAGTATGAAGAAAAAAAAAAACGAAGTCGCTCTGGATAAGAGCATCTGCTAACTGACTAAAATGTAAATGAGAGAAAAAAAGATCCAATCAGGATTTTTCTTTGCTGGTCTAGCTAGCTAAGTCAGCCATTGGCTAGGTCATCAGAAGCTAGATAAAGACATCTGCCATTTAACTGTATTAGGGCAAAATGTTGGAGTGACAGTGGAATCAACCAATCACGTTTTGACTTAATGGGTGGGACTGTTTTTTCGAAAACATATGGAATCTTCTGCCTTCTTGAAGGCCAACAGGTCACTGTGCAATGGCGAGAAGTGGTCTAGCTAGCTAGCTTTTGTTGGCTAGTTTGCAGCGGCTGCAGCAGGTGTTATCAAAGAGGATGTTGTTGCTGATTTGTTAGCTTATCTCTTTTCAAGAATAACTTGCAACAATAAGTTAAGTTTCAAATGATCATCATCTGGTGAGTGGAACTGTGTTTTTTATTGCAGCACGCTTGCTGTTAGCAGTCTCTTTTGAAAATAACTTGTGTGTGAAACATTGTTGCATTTAAAGTGGATCTGACAGCATTTTAGCAACATGAAATCCCCCAGGAAGAATATGTCACTTTAAAACAAAAATTCTGACAAGCAACCACTTTTAGATATGGTCATTTTCACGTTTTCATAAATTCTTAATGTTTGGGAATTACGGATACTAATTCTATAGCAATATATAGTGGGAAAGCGGCCATGCGTTTGGACAATTAATAGACACTGCAGTAAATAAAACCAAATAAAAACATCTGTCTTGTCCAGGACCGGAGACTACACCGACCGGTGCGCTATAGCAAATCAGAGCTACAGTAGGCCTTTATACAAACAAGTAATTTGCAACACGGGCAGCCATCATTCACTTTGAACCTTACTGTGTGTTTACAGGCAGTTGCAACAGCGCAACTTTAAAACATTAGAACGCATTCGCCAAAAGCCACAAAGTACACCTGAATGAATTTCTGCAAATATGTAAACACCACGGGAGTCCTCTTACATTCGGGAACTTTAGTCCTATTGATCAAACAACCGTGATAAGGTAGGCTTTCTCTCCCTCAGTTGTGCACATCAACAAGATCAACAACTAACACTAGCCAGAGCAAGATGAGCTAAAATCTAACGAAGGAACATTAGATAAACCCTCTCAAACTTTTTCAGCTAGTTGGCCATCAAAATTGCACTGATAAACGATAGGGAATTGTAGCCTCCTCGTCCTTCTGCAGCTTGCCTGCCAATGCATGCTTATCTCAACCAAGCACCTAATCTAACTGGCTAGAGTTGTCTAACTTGCTAGTTACCACTTCCAGACACAAATGGGAGAACACCTCACTCTGACCATTTTACTAGCCGTAGCAGTGCTGGTTAGGCTGTTTACATGTTGTCTAGAGCGTTCTTGACAAACTATTACTTTTTTTGCCTACGTTTACTGACACCGGTCATATTCAGCGGGTGTTGCATGTTCGTAAATTCATCAGTTGTTCTGCGCTCTGGCACACTCAGACGAGAGTGCTCTGAAATTGGAGTAGATAGCCAGAGTGAATTTTGCGAACACAGGAGATATGCTAACTGGATAACAGTAGTTCAAGTTCTTGCTAACTAACCAAATACACCTGCATCTGCAGCTGAGTATAGCCACGGAAAAGCGATATGAGGGGGGAAAAGTCAGTCACTCACCTACTCCTCCAATGGCATGACATGACATTATCTAGCTAACGTTAGGCTCCGTGTTTTTAGCTTGCTACATACAGTTGAAGTCGGAAGTTTACATACACCAAATACATTTAAACTCAGTTTTTCACAATTCCTGACATTTAATCCTAGTACAAAATCCCGGTCTTAGGTCAGTTAGGATCACCACTTTATTTTAAGAATGTGAAATGTCAGAATAATAGTAGAGAGAATGATTTATTTCAGCTTTTTATTTATTTCATCACATTCCCAATGGGTCAGAAGTTTACATACACTCAATTAGTATTTGGTAGCATTAACTTTAAATTGTTTAACTTGGGTCAAACATTTCAGGTAGCCTTCCACAAGCTTCCCACAATAAGTTGGATGAATTTTGGCCCATTCCTCCTGACAGAGCTGGTGTAACTGAGTCAGGTTTCTAGGCCTCCTTGCTCGCACACGCTTTTTCAATTCTGCCAACACATTTTCTATAGGATTGAGGTCAGGGCTTTGTGATGGCCACTCCAATACCTTGACTTTGTCCTTAAGCCATTTTGCCACAACTTTGGAAGTATGCTTGGGGTCATTGTCCATTTGGAAGACCCATTTGCGACCAAGCTTTAACTTCCTGACTGATGTGTTGAGATGTTGCTTCAATATATCCACATAATTTTCCTTCCTCATGATGCCATCTATTTTGAGAAGTGCACCAGTCCCTCCTGCAGCAAAGCACCCCCACAGCATGATGCTGCCACCCCTGTGCTTCACGGTTGGGATGGTGGTCTTCGGCTTGCAAGAACCCCCTTTTTCCTCCAAACATAACGATGGTCATTATGGCCAAACAGTTCTATTTTTGTTTCATCAGACCAAAGGACATTTCTCCTAAAAGTACGATCTTTGTCCCCATGTGCAGTTGAAAACCGTATTCTGGCTTTTTTATGCCGGTTTTGGAGCAGTGGCTTCTTCCTTGCTGAGCAGCCTTTCAGGTTATGTCGATATAGGACTCGTTCTACTGTGGATATACAGTATCTCACAAAAGTGAGTATACCGCTCACATTTTTGTAAATATTTGATTATATCTTTTCATGTGACAACACTGGAGAAATGACACTTTGCTACAATGTAAAGTAGTGAGTGTACAGCTTGTATAACAGTGTACATTTGCTGTTCCCTCAAAATAACTCACACAGACAATGTCTAAACCACTGGCAACAAAAGTGAGTACACCCCTATGTGAAAATGTCCAAATTGGTCCCAATTAGCCATTTTCCCTCCCCTGTGTCATGTGACTCGTTAGTGTTACAAGGTCTCAGGTGTGAATGAGGAGCAGGTGTGTTAAATTTGGTGTCATCGCTCTCACACTCCCTCATACTGGTCACTGGAAGTTCAACATGGCACCTCATGGCAAAGAACTCTCTGAGGATCTGAAAAAAATAAGTGTTGCTCTACATAAAGATGGCCTGGGCTATAAGAAGATTGCCAAGACCCTGAAACTGAGCTGCAGCATGGTGGCCAAGACCATACAGCGGTTTAACAGGACAGGTTCCACTCAGAACAGGCCTCGCCATGGTCGACCAAAGAAGTTGAGTGCACGTGCTCACCGTCATATCCAGAGGTTGTCTTTGGGAAATAGACATATGAGTGCTGCCAGCATTGTTGCAGAGGTTGAAGGGGTGGGGGGGTCAGCCTGTCAGTGCTCAGACCATACGCCGCACACTGCATCAAATTGGTCTGCATGGCTGTCGTCCCAGAAGGAAGCCTCTTCAAAAGATGATGCACAAGAAAGCCTGCAAACAGTTTGCTGAAGACAAGCAGACGAAGGACATGGATTACTGGAACCATGTCCTGTGGTCTGATGAGACCAAGATAAACTTACTTGATTCAGATGGTGTCAAGCGTGTGTGGCGGCAACCAGGTGAGGAGGACAAAGACAAGTGTGTCTTGCCTACAGTCAAGCATGGTGGTGGGAGTGTCATGGTCTGCATGAGTGCTGCCGGCACTGGGGAGCTACAGTTCATTGAGGGAACCGTGAATGCCAACATGTACTGTGACATACTGAAGCAGAGCATGATCCCCTCCCTTCAGAGACTGGGCCGCAGGGCAGTATTCCAACATGATAACGACCCCAAACACACCTCCAAGACGACCACTGCCTTGCTAAAGAAGCTGAGGGTAAAGGAGATGGACTGGCCAAGCATGTCTCCAGACCTAAACCCTATTGGAAGGTGGAGGAGTGCAAGGTCTCTAACATCCACCAGCTCCGTGATGTCGTCATGGAGGAGTGGAAGAGGACTCCAGTGGCAACCTGTGAAGCTCTGGTGAACTCCATGCCCAAGAGGTGCTGGAAAATGATGGTGGCCACACAAAATATTGACATTTTGGGCCCAATTTGGACATTTTCACTTTTGTTGCCAGTGATTTAGACATTAATGGCTGTTTGTTGTGTTATTTTGAGGGGACAGCAAATGTACACTGTTATACAAGCTGTACACTCACTACTTTCTCCCGAGTGGCGCAGTGGTCTAAGACACTGCATCGCAGTGCTATCTGTGCCACTAGAGATCCTGGTTCGAATCCAGGCTCTGTCGTAGCCGGCCGCGACCGGGAGACCCATGGGGCGGCGCACAATTGTCCCAGCGTCGTCCAGGGTAGGGGAGGGAATGGCCGGCAGGGGATGTAGCTCAGTTGGTAGAGCATGGCGTTTGCAACGCCAGGGTTGTGGGTTCGATAAAATAATGTATGTGCTAACTGTAAGTCGCTCTGGATAAGAGTGTCTGCTAAATGACTAAAATGTAAATGTAAAATGTTTACATTGTAGCAAAGTGTCATTTCTTCAGTGTTGTCACATGAAAGGATATACGCAAATATTTACAAAAATGTGAGGGGTGTACTCACTTTTGTGAGATACTGTAGATACTTTTGTACCTGTTTCCTCCAGCATCTTCACAAGGTCCTTTGCTGTTGTTCTGGGATTGATTTGCACTTTTCGCACCAAAGTACGTTCATCTCTAGGAGACAGAACGCGTCTCCTTCCTGATCGGTATGACGTGGCGTTTGGAAATTGCTCCCAAGGATGAACCAGACTTGTGGAGGTCTACAAAAAAAATTCTGAGGTCTTTGCTGATTTATTTTCATTTTCCCATGATGTCAAGCAAAGACTCACTAAGTTTGAAGGTAGGCCTTGAAATACATCCACAGGTACACCTCCAATTGACTCAAATGATGTCAATTAGCCTATCAGAAGCTTCTAAAGCCATGACATCATTTTCTGGAATTTTCCAAGCTGTTTAAAGGCACAGCCAACTTAGTGTATGTAAACTTCTGACCCACTGGAATTGTGATACAGTGAATTATACGTGAAATAATCTGTCTGTAAACAATTGTTGGAAAAATTACTTGTGTCATGCACAAAGTAGATGTCCTAACCGACTTGAAAAAACTATAGTTTGTTAACAAGACATTTGTGGAGTGGTTGAAAAACAAGTTTTAATGACTCTAACCTAAGTGTATGTAAACTTCTGACTTCAACTGTAAATAGATACGTTAGCCTATTAGCCACGTTATGACTGACTTGTGATCATTGTCCTTGCTAGTTCGATTGTATTGACATTTCCAGCGTTAGATACATTTGTCAGTTTTTGTCCAGAATATTGAGTCATTGAAACTGAAACAGTGCATCCCAAATGGAGACAGCAAACAATGTACCAGGCCAGCTGTGATTTACAACCTGATAGTAATATTCTTTGGACTATCAAGAGATGTATTGGTGAATTATACTAATCATGCATTGAACTGCATCCATCTATTCTGCCAACAATGCCTTAGTGCAGGGTTCTTCAATTCCGGTCCTGGAGGGCCGAAACACCTCTGTTTTTCATCCTCTCCTTCTAATCAGGGGCTAATTCAGACCTGGGACACCAGGTGTGTGCAATTAACTACCAGGTAGAAATAAAAAACAGAAGTGTTTCGGCCCTCCAGGACCGGAATTGAAGAACCCTGCCTTAGTGTATGTCATGGAACGTTGAGCCAAATATAACCTATTTTTAAACCCTCTTATAAAGTTGGTTTTGTAGCATAAACTGGTAATTTGATATTTTTGACTGATATTATGATTGTCTGTTTGTTTCATATCTGCAAAGTAGTTAATGCTGTCGGTTCCACTTTAGTGGTGCCTGGAGAAGTGGGTATACTCTAATTTTGCCAAAAAGTTTCCAAACGACCTATCCAGTGAAGGAAAGGCACCCTTTGTGAAAAAGGTCAGATTTTCACTCTCAAAATCACAGACAAAAAATATATACAGTACCAGTCAAAAGTTTGGAGACACCTACTCATTCAAGGGTTTTTCTTTATTTGTACAATTTTTTACATTGTAGAATAATAGTGAAGACATCAAAACTATGAAATAACACACATTTGGAATCATGTAGTAACCAAAAAAGTGTTAAACAAATCAAAATATATTTTATATTTGAGATTCTTCAAATAGACTCCCTTTGCCTTGATGACAGCTTTGCACACTCTTGACATGATCTCAACCAGCTTCATGAGGTAGTCACCTGGAATGCATTTCAATTAACAGGTGTGCCTTGTTAAAAGTTAATTTGTGGAATTTTTTTCCTTCTTAATGTGTTTGAGCCAATCAGTTGTGTTGTGACAAGGTAGTGGGGGTATACAGAAGAAAGCCCTATTTGGTAAAAGACCAAGTCCATATTATGGCAAGAACAGCTCAAATAAGCAAAGAGAAACGACAGTCCATCATTACTTTAAGACATGAAGGTCAGTCAATCCGGAATATTTCTAGAACTTTGAAAGTTTCTTCAAGTGCAGTCGCAAAAACCATCAAGCTCTATGATGAAACTGGCTCTCATGAGGACCGCCACAGGAATGGAAGACCCAGAGTTACCTCTGCTGCAGAGGATAAGTTCATTAGAGTTACCAGCCTCAGAAATGGCAGCCCAAATGAATGCTTCAGAGTTCAAGTAACAGACACAGCTCAACATCAACTGTTCAGAGGGGACTGTGTGAATCAGGCCTTCATGGTCGAATTGCTGCAAAGAAACCACTACTAAAGGAGACCAATCAGAAGAAGAGACTTGCTTGGGCCAAGAAACACGAGCAATGGACATTAGACCGGTGGAAATTTGTCCTTTGGTCAGGAGTCCAAATTTGAGCCGTGTTGGCTGCTTTTCCTTCACTCTGCTGTCCGACTCATTCCAAACCATCTCAATTGGGTTGAGGTCGGGCGATTTTGGAGGCCAGGTCATCTGATGCAGCACTCCATCACTTTCCTTCTTGGTAAAATAGCCCTTACACAGCCTGGAGGTGTGTTGGGTCATTTTCCTGTTGAACAACAAATGATAGTCCCACTAAGCCCAAACCAGATGGGATGGCGTATTGCTGCATAATGCTGTGGTAGCCATGCTGGTTAAGTGTACCTTGAATTCTAAATAAATCACTGACAGTGTCACCAGGAAAGCACCCCCACACCATAACACCACCTACTCCATGCTTTACGGTGGGAACTACACATGCGGAGATCATCCGTTCACCCACACCGCGTCTCACAAAGACACAGCGGTTGGAACCAAAAATCTCAAATTTGGACTCCAGACCAAAGTACAAATTTCCACCGGTCTAATGTCCATTGCTCGTGTTTCTTGGCCCAATCAAGTCTCTTCTTCTGATTGGTGTCCTTTGGTAGTGGTTTCTTTGCAGCAATTTGACCATGAAGGCCTGATTCACACAGTCCCATCTGAACTGTTGATGTTGCGATGTGTCTGTTACTTGAACTATGTCTCCTGAGTGGCGCAGTGGTCTAAGGCACTGCATCGCAGTGCTAACTGTGCCACTAGAGATCCTGGTTCGAATCCAGGCTCTGTCGCGACCGGGAGACTCATGGGCGGCGCACAATTGGCCCAGCGTCGTCCAGGGTAGGGGAGGGAATGGCCGGCAGGGATGTAGCTCAGTTGATAGAGCATGGCGTTTGCAACGCCAGGGTTGTGGGTTTGATTCCCACGGGGGGCCAGTATAAAAAAAATATGTAATCACTAACTGTAAGTCGCTCTGGATAAGAGTGTCTGCTAAATGACTAAAATGTAAATGTAAATGAACTCTGTGAAGCATTTATTTGGGCTGCAATTTCTGAGGCTGGTAACTCTAATGAACTTATCCTCTGCAGAAGAGGTAACTCTGGGCCTTCCATTCCTGTGGCGGTCCTCATGAGAGCCAGTTTCATCATAGCGCTTGATGGTTTTTGCGACTGCACTTGAAGAAACTTTCAAAGTTCTTAAAATGTTCCGGATTGACTGACCTTAAATGTCTTAAAGTAATGATGGACTGTCGTTTCTCTTTGCTTATTTGAGCTGTTCTTGCCATAATATGGACTTGGTCTTTTACCATGTAGGGCTATCTTCTGTATACCTCCCCTACCTTGTCACAACACAACTGATTGGCTCATACCCATTAAGAAAGAAAGAAATTCCACAAATTAACTTTTAAGAAGGCACACCTGTTAATTGAAATGCATTCCAGGTGACTACCTCATGAAGCTGGTTGAGATAATGCCAAGAGTGTGCAAAGCTGTCATCAAGGCAAAGGGTGGCTATTTGAAGAATCTCAAATATAAAATATATTTTGATTTGTTTAACACTTTTTTGGTTACTACATGATTCCATGTGTGTTATTTCATCGTTTTGATGTCTTCACTATTATTCTACAGGTAGAAATTAGTCAAAATCAAGAAACCCTTGAATGAATAGGTGTGTCCAAACTTTTGACTGGTACTGTATATACAGAAATGTGATGGTCTAAGTCCACAACAATACTTAAACCACATCAATCTTGAGTGGGCCTGTCAGGGCCTGGCTCCCCAGTGGGTGGGTCTCTGTCCACCCATGCCCATCCATGTCTACGCCCCTGATACAAACAGCACATGATGACAATTGCACATCACAAATAGCCTACTAACCAACACTTCGGACTGAACTTTTTCAATACCTGATTTACATACCCATTGTTGCCTTAGTTAGCATTTTACCGGTAGATATGAGTTGAAACGTCTTTCCTACCCCAACCGCTACCGATGTCATTCTTCTGTGAGCTGCTCCATACCAAAACCAGTTGAGAGCTGCACACTCTTGCTGCCTGCAGATGATATTCTCCTGAAACTAGGCTGTGTGCGGCGCGCATGTGAATATATTTCACGTGCTTTGCGATTGTGTAGGCTACTTTGTGCATCATTTCTCTATTGTACTACATAATTGATCAGTCGTATACCTCCACTACACTACTTTGATAAGTATCAGTATGGATTAAGAAGTGAGTATACGCAATGCCCACTTAAAAAAAGTGGGTATACAGCTTATACCTGCGTATACCCTCCACTACACCACTGGCCCTTTTGTGTTTTACAAAAAGTGCACTCTCCTACATGTGTGCGCTGGTATTATGGTTGCTGTCCTTTCAGTATCACAAACCTGTCACACACTGAATGCCTATAGGTTGAATGCCCAGTCATGCTTATATCTCAGACATAAATTACTGCAGTTTAAGACCATCCATAGAACGTACTACATGCCAGTGAAAAGGAATTACATGCACTCAGAAATGTAAATCCTCTGCTGGAGGTGTAAAACACAAAAGGGGACATATTTTCATATGGTATGGTCTTGTGAGGGCTGGCTGAAATCTGGCAAAGAGTATGTTCTTTTATCTCAGCATGTCTACAGATTCTCCCTTCTCCCTATTTTTGTCTGCTTGGAAATGTTGATACTGGAGACTGTTATCTGAAGAAACTGTGTGACCAAGCATTTATAGCGGCTAAGAAATGCATTGGCATTCATTGGAAGGTTGGTTATCCTCCCACAATGTCAAGATTATTATTACAAGATTAAGGGTAGACTGGGCAACTTTCATAAGGTTTGGATGCCTTATTAAGAATACAGTACGACTAAAGGAGTCTCTATTGAAAACATGCCCACGTCAGGGGAGATACCTATTTAGGCAATCCCTAGCTGCTGGGCTGCTCAGTCCTGGCCCTGGGGGTCTGCGGTCCTGTGGGTTGTCACTTTGGCCTTGGCCTAACACACCCGAAACCAATAATGAATGTTTCACTAAGATCCTAAAGCTGAGTGGAGTGTGTTGGTGCGCTGCAGGGTGGTGGACCCCTAGGGACAGGACGGGGCGACCTAGCTATATTGCGTGCAAGTAAAAAGAGCTCTACAGTACTATTAGTCCTATGAGATTAATTAAATGGAGGATTTGCTGTTTCTGTGTGTTAATGTATATTTGAGGTGTATGGTTTTTTTGTTGTTGTTTCCAAACCTTTCCCTTGGGAAGTAAAAACAAGTTACAGTGTGAATTGGGAAGGCAATTGTGTTGGGAGAGAGTTTAGTTATTGACTAGACTGGTTGGGGTCGGGCGTGCAGGCGGCTCAGGCTGGCTGGTCGGTCTGGCTGAAATTTGATATAGAGGATGTCCTAATAAAGACAATCAAAAGTATTTTGTATTTTTTCAAGAGGTGTTCATTTGTTAGGCTATTGGTTAAAGGTGCAACACAATATTTATTATCGAATTACCTTTAATCTAGTTCAGTCTTATTAATCACTTAAACATATTTAATAATGATCTCTTACTGTTGGCATTTTGGCTTACTTTTTGTTCTAAATAGAGATGGAATATTGGATTGTGTAAAAATGCAGGAAATGAGCTTTAGATACCTCAAAACAATTCTGATGGAGGGCCACCAGACCCCCCGCCAGGTTTTGTCCCCCCCACTTCTAAAACCAAAGTGGCACCCCTGACTACAACACTGAGCTCCGATGCAATAATTTATTCACCATTGTGTGTTGGATATATATTGGATGTGTTAGATGCCTCAGTCTATTTAAAGGGTCAAGCAGGTTACTGCTGGTATGGCTTGAACACAAAGCTGAAGCGAGAAACCCACTGAAACGCTGAGCTGATGTTATACGTTTTACCACAAGATGGCAGCAGAGGATAATTGATGACCAAGAGGCTTGTTATTATTGCTTCTAATGACCTCATCCTGGCAGTGCACCATATAGCCTGTTCAGCATGGACCAACCCACCCTGTCTTAGCGTAGTATTGAGGTGCCCACTACACCTACAGAACCACACGCTATTTTGGCTTCCTGCCCACAACACTCCTGGGCTCAAGCCAAATACCCCCCCCCCCACACACAGTATAAATGCAGTATAGTACATCCAGTATTACAGTGTGTGAATTGTTTGGGACATTATGATCATATGATCAGCGTATTTGTACCAAGTATGATTGTGTCCATGCCCAATGACCTCATTGTAACAGGAAACATCACGTAGATTAGATATACTATCTCTTATCAGCTCCCTGGTACATATCAAAAGGCCACTGGACATGTGTGTGTGTGTGTGTGTGTCAGTTTGTTAGCTGTATGTTCCAGTCTATTCCACCCATAGAGATAGATATAGAGCTCTAGTGTCCAAAAGCCTGTTTTAGCATGGGCAGCGCCATTGAGGACTTTCACCGTTTTGAAGTAGTCAACTGGGTAGAGCTTCCTATGGATTAGGGAAGGATCACATAATTCCATCCAGGTCACC
Organism: Coregonus clupeaformis; assembly: GCF_020615455.1. Classification (NCBI taxonomy): domain Eukaryota; kingdom Metazoa; phylum Chordata; class Actinopteri; order Salmoniformes; family Salmonidae; genus Coregonus; species Coregonus clupeaformis. The sequence continues at coordinate 19,372,916 of NC_059224.1, forward strand.
AGGAGGGATCAGCCAATGAATTATACTCGTGAGGAAACATTCCATAACTACAGGTGGCAGTAAGTTGCCAACTATGGCTTTATACCTGTTCAAACAACACACTCTAGGTAGCAGTGTGCACCCTTTCAGTTTATTTGCCAACTCATAGAAGTAGTAGAATGGAGATGGCCTCAATGGAGCTGCCCATGCTCTCAGCTGCCATAATGGGGCAGATGCGATGTCTATCTAAGTCTATGATTCCACCATAACTCTCAATTAAGGGAAAATCAATCACGGTCTATTCAGAGGGCTTTAATTGAATCAGAGCATTACGCTGTTTGGGAAAACATCAGACACAAACAGAGATGGCCACCCTCCTTTGTGTACGTCTTAATCGGATCATTCACACTGGCACAGAGGGGTGGCTACAGTCCTCTGGTCCTCTGAGCAGGGACCCTGGACATTACACAACATTACACTAACCACTGACTGGTTGTAGTAGGGGACATGATAAAGGGGTGGATGGCACATAGGGGTGGAGGTAAGGCTGGAGAGAGGGGTTCGGGGGGTGGAGGTAAGGCTGGAGAGAGGAGTTTGGGGGGTGGAGGTAAGGATTCAGAGAGGGTTCGGGGGGTGGAGGTAAGGCTGGAGAGAGGGGTTTGGGGGGTGGAGGTAAGGATTCAGAGAGGAGTTTGAGGGGTGGAGATAAGAATTGAGAGAGGGGTTCGAGGGGTGGAGGTAAGGATTCAGAGAGGGGTTTGGGGGTGGAGGTAAGGGTTGAGAGAGGAGTTTGGGGGGTGGAGGTAAGGCTTGAGAGAGGAGTTTGGGGGGTGGAGGTAAGGTTTGATAGAGGAGTTTGGGGGGTGGAGGTAAGGATGGAGAGAGGAGTTTGGGGGGTGGAGGTAAGGATTCAGAGAGGAGTTTGAGGGGTGGAGATAAGAATTGAGAGAGGGGTTCGAGGGGTGGAGGTAAGGATTCAGAGAGGGGTTTGGGGGGTGGAGGTAAGGGTTGAGAGAGGAGTTTGGGGGGTGGAGGTAAGGCTTGAGAGAGGAGTTTGGGGGGTGGAGGTAAGGTTTGATAGAGGAGTTTGGGGGGTGGAGGTAAGGATGGAGAGAGGAGTTTGGGGGGTGGAGGTAAGGTTTGATAGAGGAGTGTGGGGGGTGGAGGTAAGGCTTGAGAGAGGAGTTTGGGGGGTGGAGGTAAGGATGGAGAGAGGAGTTTGGGGGGTGGAGGTAAGGTTTGATAGAGGAGTTTGGGGGGTGGAGGTAAGGATTCAGAGAGGGTTCGGGGGGTGGAGGTAAGGCTTGAGAGAGAAGTTTGGGGGGTGGAGGTAAGGATTCAGAGAGGAGTTCGGGGGGTGGAGGTAAGGCTTGAGAGAGGAGTTCGGGGGTGGAGGTAAGGTTTGATAGAGGAGTTTGGGGGGTGGAGGTAAGGATTCAGAGAGGGTTCGGGGGGTGGAGGTAAGGCTTGAGAGAGGGGTTCGGGGGGTGGAGGTAAGGTTTGATAGAGGAGTTTGGGGGGTGGAGGTAAGGATTCAGAGAGGGTTCGGGGGGTGGAGGTAAGGCTTGAGAGAGGGGTTCGGGGGGTGGAGGTAAGGATTCAGAGAGGAGTTTGAGGGGTGGAGATAAGAATTGAGAGAGGGGTTCGAGGGGTGGAGGTAAGGATTCAGAGAGGGGTTTGGGGGGTGGAGGTAAGGGTTGAGAGAAGGTTTCGGGGGTGGAGGTAAGATTTGAGAGAGGGGTTCGAGGGGTGGAGGTAAGGACTGAGAGAGGGGTTCGAGGGGTGGAGGTAAGGACTGAGAGAGGGGTTCGAGGGGTGGAGGTAAGGATTGAGAGAGGGGTTCGGGGGGTGGAGGTAAAGATTGAGAGAGGGATTCGGGGGGTGGGGGGTTAGAGAGTGAAGTGATCAAGATGTGAGGAAGGGGACAGTTTGGAAGCTTTGAGGGTCAGATTAGGAGTAGTTACTGGATGGTTTTGTGGCCCGGCCCCTCTCTAATGAAAGCCTACTGGTTCAATAATGTAATTAGGGTCACAAGGAAGGTAATGACACAAACATGATACAAACTATATTTCAGGTCATCATCGGCCTTTGAGGGGTAATGAAGTGTTAAGAACAGTGTGTTCTGGGTGGGGGTGGAGAGAGAGTCACTAATATAGCTGTTTGTAGTGCGTAGGACCCATAGAGAGAGAGGATTCTAGATGGATAAAAACTGCTTTTGCATGGACATTGCCATTGAGGGCTTCCACCATTTTAAAGTAGTTAACTGGGTGGGACTTCCTATGGGTTAAGGAAGGATCATATGATTCCATCCGGGTCATCGGGAGGGAACAGCCAATGAATTATACCCGTGAGCAAACACTAGGTGGTAGTATGCATCTTTTCAGTTTGTTTGCCAACTCATAGAAGTAGTAGAAGGAAATTGACTACTTCAAAATGGAGATTGTACACACATATGCCATAATGCGACCGATACAATGATGTTATCTCTATCATTCTCTATGGTAGGCCTCTGTTGTAGACCTATGACCCCTATAACACACCGCACCGAGAGCAAGCGAACGAATGGTTCCGTACCGTGCAGACAGACTATCCTGTTGATGTGTTCGCTCTTTTAGGGACACTGAATGGAAGTCTTTGTTGAGGTGGTTTCTGTGATGTGGTGAGTGACGTCAGAGTTCTCATCAGGTGAGGGGATAGATAAAAGTGACAGGAGAGAGTGGAACTACGCACTTCAATGAGCTATACATGTTCTTGGCCTGAAATGACAGCCTCACATTGAAAGGCATCACATCTGACAATACTGTGATGTGGTCGCTTTGGATAAAAGCGTCTGCTAAATGGCATATTATTATTATTATTATTATTATATCATTATGAATACACCCCTGGAGGACTACACTGTTTTCAGTTCAAGCAGCAAGGCTACCTGTCACTGATCTATCTCCACCTGTTCTCGCTCTCTCTCTCCTCTCTCTCTCTCTCTCTCCTCTCTCTCTTTTACACTGTCCTCTTACAACAGCCTACAGAAGCATTCATTCATCCACCTCCACCTCCAGTGTCCCTTTCCTCTCTCTGATGCCTACCCCCCCCATATCCCCATAGTTCCCCTCCCGCAGTTAACCCTCCACTGCAGCAGCTATTCACAGGCACCAAACTGCTGTATCAGCCATTCCTCTTTATATAGCTGGACAGGAGGAACAAAGAGGAGCTGTGTGTGTGTTTGTGTGTGTGCGCGCGTTCTTGTGTTCGTTTTGTATGCATGTGTATCTATTTCCTTTGTTATCATAATAAATTAAATAGTGTGGATGTTTTCAATGTAAAATTCAAAGCCATAACTACACAAGCAAAGCCTTGCAGGATGTGTGCGTGTTTTCTCTAAACTACTATATCGGATTGTTATTATCCAGTCATAATCAATACCAACCGTTCCAATAAGTAATTGATGAATACCTCGCAGTTCGCACAGGTGGAACACGCGCATTTCTGCACAGATTACAGAAATCGAAATCGCGTGTCCCTGCAAGGTGGACTCGCACCTTACACAACATCTTCTCTGGAACAAAGACGTATGTAGGCTGGCTACTGCTGATGTTTTCGTACAGACGAGGAGGAGGTGGTGAGGGAGGGAAATCACTCCGAAGCATCACTTTACAGGACGGAGAACAGCATAGGATTTCTTCCCTTATCTCTTGATTATAAATGGGATGACGTCATATGTTTGAAGCGGTCGAGCTGTTTTGAAGGGGGCGTGTTCTGCGCGCGCTGTCGAGATTGATTGACACCCATGCTCACGGATTAAAGGGACATGTGATCGAAACTTTTAAAGAGACTGACATTAAAATAAAATGCCTCAACTTGATTTAAATACTTTTATTATTGGCATATTTGATAGAATGCATGTCATGAATGAAGTATAATAGGAAAATAAACACCTGCTGGCATTTGCCTATGTTGTTACACATGTGTATGTCAGTTGTTACTTTGTAACAGTGTGCCACAGAGGAAGTGGCAACAATAATACATGTCAACAATATGTATCAATTATTGTCATAATGTAGCCTGTGTAATTAGCCTATGAATTGCAAATATTTCCAGAAGGTGCAATACAATTATTTGGAATTAAATATAAATGTCCTCTGTCCAACTTTGAATTTTCTTTGTGTTCTTATCAGTGTACAATAATATTTTGATGATCTGTCTGTCTATTTCTGTATCCCTCAACATGTGTCCCTTCCACACACTGCTTGCCTAGACATGCCTGTGCGCCCCAACTGGAAGTTTGTGGCACCTTAATTGGGGAGAATGTGCTCGTGGTAATGGCTGGAGCAGTGGAATGGTATCAAATACATCAGACACATGGTTTCCATGTGTTTGATGCCATTCCATTTGCTCCGTTCCAACCGTTATTATGAGCCGTCCTCCCCTCAGCAGCCTCCACTGCAAAGTTTAGTGCGCACATGCTGTAGGCTACTTTGGAGTGGTGTCTCTTTAAAAGGCGATCCCGTCTATTGGATCCAGGGGGCTGGCCTTTTAAGTGGGGGTGGCAACGTTACTAGCCTATTGCTGCTGTTGCTGTATAACTTTGAGCTTGTTGAGGGCTGTCTCAAGACAGAATGTGCTAAGCAGATAGGTTAGTGTTTATGTGTGCTGCTGGAGAGATAGGCTACTGTAACTGAGAGTGAGGTGGCGTTCCGTTTTCCATACCAATTGAGCTGCGTCGTCAGTAGGGGCGACGTTGAATAGATTGAGATATCAATTTCGGTTATTCCTTTCCTTTTGGTTTTTCTATCGACACTGACAACAAACGCAGCTTTCCTGTATACAGTTTAGTAGTAAAAAGGCTTGGAAGTGAAAGGGAGTTTGTTAAAATGGCAGCAATGACAAGAGGAATAGGACTATGCGGGAATTAATCGCTGGTATTGCAGCCATCTAGTTCATCATAGCGCGCAGTGACTGCACGCGTTTATCCGTGGCAGCCCTGATCACAGAGGGGGGCTGCACTGTGTCCTGGCCACAGCTTCAGTGTGATGAAGTTTGGACACTTTCACCGTGGCAATAGGTGTATTCAGTTATCTTGAATCAGTGCGGGATTTGATCTTGAACGCGCAAGGAATGAACGCGTAATCCGCTCATTGATGAACGAACCCGTGGTACACTGTTTGTAGATTACTCGTGAACCGAACTGTACGCACTATACTGTTATTATTACCATTGCTCCAGGCGAGGGTAAATACTATGAATATGCAGCAACCCGTTTTGAACTGTTGCGATTGTCAAATGTGAAGTAGCTGTGGCTTGCTTTTTGAGCCAGGGAGAATAGCCATCGTTTACCAGTTATGGTGCTAAGACATTTATAATAGTCCACGACATTCTACGTTTTAAATCCACCCTGAACAGCATATCGGTGCTCTTTTTGTAGTGCGGAGGATTTAATTTCTCAATTCGCACGGAGTTGATAGTGACCCTTGGGGACTGCTGGTCTGGAATAGCAACAAAGGACGGGGGCGTGCATTCATGGAATGCGACTTTGATAGCTCTCCACTTCTAATCTACTGACTTTATCAGCGGGCAACGGGGAAGAGCGAGTAATTGAAGGAGAGATGGCCGAGGTCCCAGCCCCCAGCCCTCTCCATGAGTTGGACGTGGCAATAGACCCAGACTTCGAGCCACAAAAACGGCCAAGATCGTGCACCTGGCCGTTGCCCCGACCCGAGTCCAATGCAGGGAAACCAGAAAGCAACGACACTGACATTATACCCGAGGAAGAGGATGACGAAGAGGAACAACATGCCACTTCCATGGCCATCAACGTCAATGGCACCAGCTCCAGCGTGGGAGCAGACCACCAGAACAGCAACAGCCCTACGGCCGAAGGACTACTGTCCGGACAGGAGAACGGAGGCTCCCCGCTCTCCTCCCAATCCCCCACGACCACTTCGGGCGCACTCGGCTCCAGCGGCCCGGGGACTCAGACTCCACGGAAGTCCTCGTCGCGCAGGAACGCGTGGGGGAATCTATCATATGCTGACCTGATAACCAAAGCCATAGAGAGCACGCCGGACAAGAGATTGACTCTGTCTCAGATTTATGACTGGATGGTGAGATGTGTGCCGTACTTCAAAGACAAAGGCGACAGTAACAGTTCAGCTGGGTGGAAGGTAAGCGACAAACGCTATCCTCGTCTCCTCCACACTCATTCATTCTCCCACCCCGTCATCAAAACAACAACAATAACAAGAAACACATGGGGCTTGAGAGTTTGTGCTTTTGGATGTTCCCTTTATTTATAAACACACACACATACACACATTCTCTCCCTCTTTTGGAATTACGCGTGACTCAACTTCGTGTGTAGCCTACCTATACTGTCACATGGAGGGAAATCAAAACAAACAAATTGGCAATTTTGTAGCAGCCAGTCAGTCTGTAGGCCTACTCTGTAACCTATTTAGAGTGACTCAATCCGTTTACTATGCCCAAATATTGATACAATTACATAAATCATAGAATGTACAGTCCTACAATTAATCCCAATTTCAGAGTAAAGAACAAACATTGCTGGTCGCCAAAAGTGGTTCAACTGTCAGATCAGAATTAACTATTTATGCGCTCTATTGCCTCGACAAGACAAGTGAATGTAGGCTTGTCGGGACAGTCCCCGTGTAAAGTTATATATTTGTTATGTAGGCCTTAGGAATTAGCATATCTCTTAGGTCAGGTAGGCTACTGTACTGCCGGTGTTGTTGATAATGCCGTTGGGCAATTACATAAGGACTTGGGATGCCGCGAGGTCGGGTGAACAGCCGGGGGTAAGACTACCTTCAAAGGGAATGCTGGCCAGGAACGAGGCATGGGACATATGGGCCCCGGGCCTTGGGGAGAGAGTAAGGGGGTGTGTGGGGCTAAAGAGCATAGGTCACGGATCGGATGTCACTGCGTCGGGGCCCTGGCCCAGCGGACTTGTCTCGTTGGCCGAAAAGGCCATCAATTATCAGGCGGGGATGAGTTATCTGTGCTCCGGCGGCGGGTGGGCTGCTGGAACATGCGCCACAGGGGAGGGACCAGACAGGCTGCGTTCATTGCCACCCCGCGGGGCTGAAGCTCAAGGAATTTGGGGCATGGATGGTCAGGCGGGTGGGGTGCTCATGTTTCAGTGCCCGATAAAAAATATGGAACAGGCAGGACGCCGGAACATATATGTCGTTACAACATCCCCATGGCTATGCCTTTTATAGTTCTGTCATTATACGTTTTGATCACAGACTCCAACTGTGTCGATTAGTCTTTAAGGGGGATCTGTGTTAATCTGACCTGTTCGTTTTAGAATAGCCTATAGTAGCCCACAGAAACCGCAGCCACTAACAGCCACAATTTATGGCAGAGAGCTCTTGGCTTGCTATAACCAGCATGCACTCCCTGCAGCTCCCTATAGCTCCACGAAATCCCACAGGCCCGTTAGCAGGAGAGCTATTTCAGGCCAATGCAGTTCAATATAAGATAACCAACGCCACCAGCTTTAAGGCATCAACATGGCATGGCTACTGACAATGAAAGTAGAGAAGAGCTTTAGTGGCAGGTGTTCACAAGGCCCTATAGCAACCATGGTGTTTTCACAGACCTGCTTTCAGTTTGTGATTTCACTCTCAGAAACTCTTGGGTTTCAGGACAGGGTGGTTAGTTTGTCAGCTTAGGTTTCATACATGTGAGGTGGGAAAGCTGGCTTTGTTGAGTAGATTTGCTCAGCAAATCCTAGTAATCCCTGTGGGTTTCTCTCCTCTCACTGACTGATCTCACCCAGGACGCTCTGGGTCATGTCTTATGACCTGCTCTTGACACATGCCCAGGCCTATAGGGTTCCACAAAACATAGCTGCATTATGTAGATAATCAATCAATCACAATCATAATCAATCACATTTAGTGGACTTCCATGTGTAGCCTTATTATCAATCTTCAATTTAGCGCAATCAAGAGTGAGTGAAATGTGTAAAGTCAGACTGGTCCTCCTAGGTTAACGATTCCATGGTAGACTCTCTGGTTGCTCCACAGGGAATGTAACAGCTTGACTCCTGTCTGGAGGGAAAGTTCTAGTGTGGAGCTGCTGTTGAAATGTGTGCTAAGAATAGCTGTGGTATGGCAGAGAGAGAGAGAGAGAGAGAGAGAGAGAGAGAGAGAGAGAGAGAGAGAGAGAGGAGAGAGAGAGAGAGAGAGAGAGAGAGAGAGAGAGAGAGAGAGAGAGAGAGAGAGAGAGACCAAAATAGGACCTGTAAACATACCTGTAGCGCAGTTAAGTGTTTGTGTTTGTGTACGCCTTTGGTTGTGTGTGCATATGCCTTTGTGTGTGGTTAAGTTGTCTGTGTGTGCCTCTGTGCGTGTTAGCACGTCCGTGTGTGGTTAAGGAGTGTGTGTTCCTGGCACTGCTCCAGTGAACTTTGGGCCTCTGTGTTACTTAAACCTGATGCAACAGGCAGCTCAGCTTAGCTCAGAGTCCAGCCCCCCTTAACAGCTGCTGAGCAGAGCCCAAGTCTCAGGCTCAGTTATCAGGCTCATTTATGTCACTGACAAGGCAGGGATATAAATACACACACACACACACACACACACACACACTCACACTGTTGCTTAATAAACACGTGCATGAAGACTCACAGATACACACAGATGTACATAAGGAAATCCTCCCAATGTTCAAGTTTTCATATGGGTTCCAGTTCTCACACAGACATGCACAGACACATATGTCCATTATCTTTAAGACACCTCACACACACTCACCCAGTCTCCCCTTTCAAGGATTAGTTTGTGTGTGTAGAGAATCATTATTTTAAGGAAAATGAAACTATCATTAATTCTTTAATTCGTTCAAAGTAATTTATTACTGTGTTATTACGTATATTAGACTGTTATTACAGTATGTTAGACTGTTATTACAGTATATTAGACTTCCCCAGGCCCCAGGTAGCAATTGTCTGCCTTTTGTCTCTGTTTAACAATGCGTTAGATTTGTCCCTGTCTGCCACTAGCACCCCCAACACTCCCCTCCCCTGTCTGTCCTTGACCGAAGCCCACCCCACCTCCAGAGATAGAGATAGATGGTGATTATCATTTTAATGTGCTTGCCATCCCTCTGCATGCTGAATGTGTTGATTCACCAGCCCAACAATGATTAGTGTTCTTATCAAGACGGAGGAGGAGGAGGACGCTGGGGAGGTAGAGTGGGATAGAGGGAGGGAGAGAAAGAATGAAGGGGGCAAACAAAGCCATTAAATCAAATTTTATTTGTCACGTTTCGTAAACGATGGGTGTAGAATAACAGTGAAATGCTTACTTACGGGACCTTCCCAACAATGCAGAGAGAAAAAATATATAAATAATATTAAAATATTAACACAAGGAATAAATACACAATGAGTAACGGTAACTTGGCTATATATACGGGGTAACAGTACTGAGTCGATGTGCAGGGGCACAAGGTAACTGAGGTAGATATGTACATACTGTATACAGTTGAAGTCGGAAGTTTACATACACCTTAGCCAAATACATTTAAACTCAGTTTTTCACAATTCCTGACATTTAATCCTAGTAAAAATTCCTTGTCTTAGGTCAGTTAGGGTCAACGCTTTATTTTAAGAATGTGAAATGTCAGAATAAAAGTAGAGAGAATGATTTATTTCAGCTTTTATTTGTTTCATCACATTCCCAGTGGGTCAGAAGTTTACATACACTCAGTTAGTATTTGGTAGCATTAACTTTAAATTGTTTAACTTGGGTCAAAAGTTTCAGGTAGCCTTCCACAAGCTTCCCACAATAAGTTGGGTGAATTTTGGCCCATTCCTCCTGACAGAGCTGGTGTAACTGAATCAGGTTTGTAGGCCTCCTTGCTCCCACACGCTTTTTCAGTTCTGCCCACACATTTTCTATAGGATTGAGGTCAATACCTTGACTTTGTTGTCCTTAAGCCATTTTGCCACAACTTTGGATGTATGCTTGGGGTCATTGTACATTTGGAAGACCCATTTGTGACCAAGCTTTAACTTCCTGACCGATGTCTTGAGATGTTGTTTCAATATATCCACATAATCTTCCATCCTCATGATGCCATCTATTTTGTGAAGTGCACCAGTCCCTCCTGCAGCAAAGCACCCCCACAGCATGATGCTGCCACCCCTGTGCTTCACGGTTGGGATGGTGTTCTTCGGCTTGCAAGCGTACCCCTTTTTCCTCCAAACATAACAATGGTCATTATTGCCAAACTGTTCTATTTTTGTTTCATCAGACCAGAGGACATTTCTCCAAAAAGTACGATCTTTGTCCCCATGTGCAGTTGCAAACCATAGTCTTGCTTTTTCATGGCGGTTTTGGAGCAGTGGCTCCTTCCTTGCTGAGCGGCCTTTCAGGTTATGTCGATATAGGACTCGTTTTACTGTGGATAAAGATACTTTTGTACCTGTTTCCTCCAGCATCTTCACAAGGTCCTTTGCTGTTGTTCTGGGATTGATTTGCACTTTTCGCACCAAAGTACGTTCATCTCTACGAGACAGAACGCGTCTCCTTCCTGAGCGGTATGACGGCTGCGTGGTCCCATGGTGTTTATACTTGTGTACTGTTGTTTGCACAGATGAACGTGGTACCTTCAGTCGTTTGGAAATTGCTCCCAAGGATGAACCAGACTTGTGGAGGTCTACAATTGTTTTCTGAGGTCTTGTTGATTTCTTTTGATTTTCCCATGATGTCAAGCAAAGAGGCACTGAGTTTGAAGGTAGGCCTTGAAATACATCCACAGGTACACCTCCAATTGATTCAAATGATGTCAATTAGCCTATCAGAAGCTTCTAAAGCCATGACATCATTTTCTGGAATTTTCCAAGCTGTTTAAAGGCACAGTCAACTTAGTGTATGTAAACTTCTGACCCACTGGAATTGTGATACAGTGAATTATAAGTGAAATAATCTGTCTGTAAACAATTACTTGTGTCATGCACAAAGTAGATGTCCAAACCGACTTGCCAAAACTATAGTTTGTTAACAAGAAATGTGTGTAGTGGTTGAAAAACGAGTTTTAATGACTCCAACTTAAGTGTATGTAAACTTCCGACTTTAACTGTAGGTAGGGGTAAAGTAACTAGGCAACAGGATAGATATAAACAGTAGCAGCAGCATATGTAATGAGTTAGTGCAAAAAGGGTCAATGCAGATAGTCCGGGACAGGTAGCTATTGGTTAACTATTTAACTAACTATTTAGAAGTCTTTGGCTTGAAGCTGTTCGGGTCCTGTTGGTTTCCAGACTGGATTAGGCCTTCATTGGCTATCTCTCTGTGAAGATGGGTTTGGAAGTTTGTTATTGTGCTCAGAGCATCGCTCTGCTGTCAGTGTGGAGTCATAGAGACAGGGATTAACAATAAATGTCTATTCTATAGAAAGGTATTGAAATGCACTGACACTGTGGTGATTTAGCAGTGTGACAGGTTGATAGCATATTGCCATGGCTTCTGTAAGACCAGCAGCAAAGAACCACCAACGAAATGGTGTCTAGTATAAGTGAAAGGAGATTGTAAGTGTAACCAACCACTAGCTTGAAACACGGAGAGTTTGATTGCTAGTGAGAAACCTAAATGTGTGTGTGTGTCTGTCTGTGTGAGTGTGAGCATGATCAAGGAGACTCCTTACAGACTTGGCACTGTGCCAATCCAGAGGACTTGAAGCAAACTTAATAGAAGGGAGAGAGAGGGAGTAAATTAACAAGCTTTGCTCCAAATTGGTGTATTACAGCTGCCCTTTGGCAATGACTCCCAATAGAGGGGACTGTGGGTGTTTTGGGGGCGAGGGGGGGTAGGGGCGCTAGGTGATGGGAACCCATTGCTCCAGGGCTTCTTTCTCCTTCTCCTCCTCTGAATAGTGTCACACTCTCTGAACAGTGAACCTGCCGCTATAACACAATCCCACTGGGTTCACTTTCTATTTCACATTCCAATCAATGGAGCCATTTAATTGGCTGCCCCAAGGACAAGCTGCATTTTACATTTCCATTTGACAGTTTACATCCATGTTAATGACTGTTGTTTCTGAAGCAGAGTAGGCCCATAATGTCACTATGTTGTTGTGATGGTGTATGGCTGAAGAGTGACAGTGACATCACTGATGATGAGGTCATATTGACAGGTAAAGTAGTGGGAGGGCTTGACAATTACAGAGCTGACTGTTTGATGCCCCTCTCTCTCTCTCTCTCTCTCTCTCTCTCTCTCTCTCTCTCTCTCTCTCTCTCTCTCTCTCTCTCCTCTCCTTCTCTCTCTCTCTCTCTCTCTCTCTCTCTCTCGCTCTCTCTCTCTCGCTCTCTCTCTCTCTCTCTCTCTCTCTCTCTCTCTCTCTCTCTCTCTCTCTGTGTATATGGTGCATGTTTCCTTGTTGCCATTGTTTTTAATGACTGACAACGGGGAATTCAAATCAATGATTTATTTTTAACCATTTTAACCACCAGGAATGTTCTCCATCCTCTCCACTCTAACCCACATTACACTCTTCTGATCTGCTCTGTTCATATCTCTGTATACATTTTTAAGAGCCTGTTCTTGGCTGAAGGGAATGCTCACCCTCTTTTACATTCTATGCTCTCTAGCCCTCATTTGCTCTCTCTCTCTCTCTCTCTCTCTCTCTCTCTCTCTCTCTCTCTCTCTCTCTCTCTCTCTCTCTCTCTGTCTGTCTCTTGCTCTTTCTCCCTCTCTCTCTCTCTCTCTCTCTCTCTCTCTGTCTCTCTCTCTCTGTCTCTGTCTCTGTCTCTGTCTCTGTCTCTGTCTCTGTCTCTGTCTCGTCTCTCTCTCTCTCTCTCTCTCTCTCTCTCTCCCCACTCTCAAACACACACACCGCCAGCCCCCTAATTTGTCTGGATGTAAAATGGTGAAGTGAGCAAAAACAAGTTGTCCCCCATAGCTCTTCTCCTCACCTCAAGCAGAGCCCTTGAAGTGTGTCTTCTGTAGCCTCTAATGAAAGAAGATACATCTCCTACAGCTCTCTGTCTCTGCACTACTCTGCCATTGTTACTGTCTCCATGATTTGGTTCCATAATTTTTGGTTGTGGTTGCTATCGACCAACATTCTGATGCATTCCATTTACATTTACATTTACGTCATTTAGCAGACGCTCTTATCCAGAGCGACTTACAAATAGGTGCATTCACCTTATAGCCAGTGGGATAACCACTTTACAATGTTTGTTTTTTTTGTGGGGGGGGGTGTAGGATTACTTTATCCTATCCCAGGTATTCCTTAAAGAGGTGGGGTTTCAAATGTCTCCGGAAGGTGGTGAGTGACTCCGCTGTCCTGGCGTCGTGAGGGAGCTTGTTCCACCATTGGGGTGCCAGAGCAGCGAACAGTTTTGACTGGGCTGAGCGGGAACTATGCTTCCGCAGAGATAGGGGAGCCAGCAGGCCAGAGGTGGATGAACGCAGTGCCCTCGTTTGGGTGTAGGGACTGATCAGAGCCTGAAGGTATGGAGGTGCCGTTCCCCTCACAGCTCCGTAGGCAAGCACCATGGTCTTGTAGCAGATGCGAGCTTCAACTGGAAGCCTGTGGAGTGTGCGGAGGAGCGGGGTGACGTGAGAGAACTTGGGAAGGTTGAACACCAGACGGGCTGCGGCATTCTGGATGAGTTGTAGGGGTTTAATGGCACAGGCAGGGAGCCTAGCCAACAGCGAGTTGCAGTAATCCAGACGGGAGATGACAAGTGCCTGGATTAGGACCTGTGCCGCTTCCTGTGTAAGGCAGGGTCGTACTCTCCGAATGTTGTAGAGCATGAACCTACAGGATCGGGTCACCGCCTTGATGTTAGCGGAGAATGACAGGGTGTTGTCCAGGTCACGCCAAGGCTCTTCGCACTCTGGGAGGAGGACACAACGGAGTTGTCAACCGTGATGGCGAGATCATGGAACGGGCAGTCCTTCCCCGGGAGGAAGAGCAGCTCCGTCTTGCCGAGGTTCAGCTTGAGGTGGTGATCCGTCATCCATACTGATATGTCTGCCAGACATGCAGAGATGCGATTCGCCACCTGGTTATCAGAAGGGGGAAAGGAGAAGATTAGTTGTGTGTCGTCAGCGTAGCAATGATAGGAGAGGCCATGTGAGGATATGACAGAGCCAAGTGACTTGGTGTATAGCGAGAATAGGAGAGGGCCTAGAACTGAGCCCTGGGGGACACCAGTGGTGAGAGCACGTGGTGCGGAGACAGCTTCTCGCCACGCCACTTGGTAGGAGCGACCGGTCAGGTAGGACGCAATCCAAGAGTGAGCCGCGCCGGAGATGCCCAGCTCGGAGAGGGTGGAGAGGAGGATCTGATGGTTCACAGTATCAAAGGCAGCAGACAGGTCTAGAACGACAAGAGCAGAGGAGAGAGAGTTAGCTTTAGCAGTGCGGAGAGCCTCTGTGACACAGAGAAGAGCAGTCTCAGTTGAATGACCAGTCTTGAAACCTGACTGGTTTGGATCAAGAAGGTCATTCTGAGAGAGATAGCAAGAGAGTTGGCTAAAGACAGCACGTTCAATAGTTTTGGAGAGAAAAGAAAGAAGGGATACTGGTCTGTAGTTGTTGACATCAGAGGGATCGAGTGTTGGTTTTTTGAGAAGGGGTGCAACTCTCGCTCTCTTGAAGACGGAAGGGACATAGCCAGCGGTCAAGGATGAGTTGATCAGCGAGGTGAGGTAAGGGAGAAGGTCACCGGAGATGGTCTGGAGAAGAGAGGAGGGGATAGGGTCAAGCGGGCAGGTTATTGGGCGGCCTGCCGTCACAAGTCGCAAGATTTTATCTGGAGAGAGAGGGGAGAAAGAAGTCAAAGCATAGGGTAGGGCAGTGTGAGCAGGACCAGCAGTGTCATTTGACTTAACAAACGAGGATCGGATGTCGTCAACCTTCTTTTCAAAATGGTTGACGAAGTCATCCACAGAGAGGGAGGAGGGGGGGGATTCAGCAGGGAGGAGAATGTGGCAAAGAGCTTCCTAGGGTTAGAGGCGGATGCTTGGAATTTAGAGTGGTAGAAAGTGGCCTTAGCGGCAGAAACAGATGAAGAAAATGTAGAGAGGAGGGAGTGAAAAGATGCCAGGTCTGCAGGGAGTCTAGTTTTCTTCCATTTCCGCTCAGCTGCCCGGAGCTCTGTTCTGTGAGCTCGCAATGAGTCATCAAGCCACGGAGCTGGAGGGGAGGACCGAGCCGGCCGGGAGGATAGGGGACATAGAGAGTCAAAGGATGCAGAAAGGGGAGGAGAGGAGGGTTGAGGAGGCAGAATCAGGAGATTGGAGGGAGAAGGATTGAGCAGAGGGAAGAGATGATAGGATGGAAGAGGAGAGAGTAGGGGGAGAGAGAGCGAAGGTTGCGATGGCGCATTACCATCTGTGTAGGGGCAGAGTGAGTAGTGTTGGAGGAGAGGGAGAGAGAAAAGGATACAAAGTAGTGGTCGGAGACTTGGAGGGGAGTTGCAGTGAGATTAGTAGAAGAACAGCATCTAGTAAAGATGAGGTCAAGCGTATTGCCTGCCTTGTGAGTAGGGGGGACGGTGAGAGGGTGAGGTCAAAAGAGGAGAGGAGTGGAAAGAAGGAGGCAGAGAGAAATTAGTCAAATGTAGACGTAGGGAGGTTGAAATCCCCCCAGAACTGTGAGGGGTGAGCCATCCTCAGGAAAGGAACTTATCAAGGCGTCAAGCTCATTGATGAACTCTCCAAGGGAACCTGGAGGGCGATAGATGACAAGGATATTAAGCTTAAATGGGCTAGTGACTGTGACAGCATGGAATTCAAATGAGGAGACAGACAGATGGGTCAGGGGAAAAATTGAGAATGTCCACTTGGGAGAGATGAGGATTCCTGTGCCACCACCCCGCTGACCAGATGCTCTCGGGGTATGCGAGAACACATGGTCAGACGAGGAGAGAGCAGCAGGAGTAGCAGTGTTTTCAGTGGTAATCCATGTTTCCGTCAGCGCCAAGAAGTCGAGGGACTGGAGGGTAGCATAGGCTGGGATGGAGTCTGCCTTGTTGGCAGCAGAACGGCAGTTCCAGAGGCTGCCTGAGACCTGGAACTCCACGTGGGTCGCGCGTGCAGGGACCACCAGGTTAGAGAGGCAGCAGCCACGCGGTGTGAGGCGTTTGTGTAGCCTGTGCGGAGAGGAGAGAACAGGGATAGGCAGAGGCATAGTTGACAGGCTGCAGCAGATGGCTACAATAATGCAGAGGAGATCGGAATAAAATGAACTAAACATCTGCGAAAGGAGAGAGCGGGGCCTCCCTCACCACAACTCCCAAATATAACTCTCCCAACTTCCACCTCAGAAACTATAATTGTTGTAAACTACAGCGGTTCAATGTTTTCTAGGAATAGACTAACCTAGTTTATTCAGCTAGCTAACTAGGTGCAGTATTATTCCGTGAAAAACGTCCAGGCACCTCGTCATAAGACGCCACAGCCAGCTAGCATGCCGGTCTCCAACAGCAGGGTTTAGCGCCAATACTCAGCCACAACAACCACCAGTGTATCAACACACAAGCAGATCGTCCGTGTCTAACGTTGTGGGTTAGTCCCGACAGCTTGAGCGAGTCCGTCGTCAACTTATTCAGCCAGTTAGTTAGCTAGAATAGTTAGCAAACTAGCTAGCCATTGCTTTCAGACAAAGAAGAACCCCTCCTTTCACGGCACGAACACACAGAGAGAGCCAAACTAACGTTAACTAGTCACCCATGTCCCGAATTCCTTGAGCGACTCGGGCTATCAATATGTAAAAAAACAAAACACAAGTGTAGGCTATGACTTACCCCTAGCAGCTACTGTTAGCTAGCCAAGTGCAAAGCTAGCCACTGAATTGACTCAGCCAGTTCGCGTCTGTTCGCCGGTCGTTCCAGCTATTGTTTACAAGTAGCTATCCAGGTTGCAACAAGCTTGCTAATTTTCGAGCACAGTAGCCACTTGCTGCCTAACGTTAACGGTTCAGACAATGAGGTTAGAAAACAGCTGAATGGTAGGCAATTATTGTATGTAATTATTGTAGGCAGCCAACTGGCGTAATTACAGGCACTCTCAGGCGTGAAACAACTATACCGTTGCTAATAGCTACTCGCCAGCTAGTCCAGGTGGTGAGTTAGCTAGCTAGCTAGCTTCGTGCTACACCCGGCACCGCCGAATACAACACTAACCTACAATAATTACATACAATAACTACCTACAACAACCCACGATACCTACCTACAATACCTAACTACAATCTAAATACATAGTTTAAGCCTTACTCGACAAAGCCCAAGCTATGTATAAAGCCAAACTTACCCGATTCTGCAGGTGGAGCCTCTATTCACTCAGCTCTGCATGTGTGTGTGGAGAGGGGGAGGCAGGAAGAAAGGAACGCAAATGTGTGTGTGTGTGTTCCCTCTGTGTGCTCTGTGGTTATAGCTGGTTATACAGTCCACCCCTCCTAGTTAAAGCTGGTTATACAGTCCACCCCTCCTAGTTAAAGCTGGTTATACAGTCCACCCCTCCTAGTTAAAGCTGGTTATACAGTCCACCCCTCCTAGTTATAGCTGGTTATACAGTCCACCCCTCCTAGTTATAGCTGGTTATACAGTCCACCCCTCCTAGTTAAAGCTGGTTATACAGTCCACCCCTCCTAGTTATAGCTGGTTATACAGTCCACCCCTCCTAGTTATAGCTGGTTATACAGTCCACCCCTCCTAGTTATAGCTGGTTATACAGTCCACCCCTCCTAGTTAAAGCTGGTTATACAGTCCACCCCTCCTAGTTATAGCTGGTTATACAGTCCACCCCTCCTAGTTAAAGCTGGTTATACAGTCCACTCCTCCTAGTTATAGCTGTTTAAAAACAAAATGAAACAGGAAATGGGCAGTGCTGAACAGGGAAGTGTTACTGGGCAGGAGCAGGGAAGAGACCATGGTCGGCTCTTCTAATGACCCTCAAATTACTACCTTCCCCTCTGAGCCTGCCACAGTGTGTGTGCGTGTGTGTGTGCGTGTGTGTGTGCGTGTGTGTGTGTATGTGTGTGTGTTTGCATGCATGCTTTAGCTATGATCTCTATTCTCACTCTCTCTCTCTCTCCTCAGTCCTCTATCTAGCGTCTGTTCACTGTGAGTCAGTATCTGTGGCGCCATGGTGATGGTCTGAATAATGTGTCATTTACTAAGCCCCCCAACCCCTCCCATTCCCCCTAGTCTGGGGCGATGGAACACTCCACAGTGTGATGTTCACGAGTCACGCGACGCTGAGGTCGCCTCTGCTCCACTCCTCTCCTTGCCTGGTACACGCCTGTGTGTGTGTATCTCTGTGTGTGTGTGTGTGTGTGTCTGTGTGTGTCTGTGTGTCTGTATGTCTGTGTTTGTGTGTGTGTGTGTTTGTGTACAGTGCCTTGCAAAAGTATTCATCCCCCTTGGTGTTTTTTCAATTTTTTTGCATTACAACCTGTAATTTAAATGGATTTTTATTTGGATTTCATGTAATGGACATACACAAAATAGTGTGAAATGAAAAAAAAAAATTTAAACTCTAAAAAATATACAGAAAAGTGGTGCGTACATATGTATTCACCCCCTTTGCTATGAAGCACCTAAATAAGATGTAAATGTATTGGAATGGCCTAGTCAAAGCCCAGACCTCAATCCAATTGAGAATCTGAGGTATGACTTAAAGATTGCTGTACACCAGCGGAACCCATCCAACTTGAAGGAGCTGGAGCAGTTTTGCCTTGAAGAATGGGCAAAAATCCCAGTGGCTAGATTTGCCAAGCTTATAGAGACATACCCAAAGAGACTTGAAGCTGTAATTGCTGCAAAAGGTGGCTCTACAAAGTATTGACTGGGGGGGTGAATATTTATGCACGCTCAAGTTTTCTGTTTGTTTGTCTTATTTCTTATTTGCATCTTCAAAGTGGTAGACATGTTGTGTAAATGAAATGATACAAACCCCCAAAAAATCCATTTTAATTCCAGGTTGTAAGGCAACAAAATAGGAAAAAAAATCAAGGGGGGTGAATACTTTCGCAAGCCACTGTAGCTGTGACAACAGGAGGGTTGCAGAGCGGGTGAATGCGGGGGATGACTCCCAGTGTGGTTGATGGCTGATTACAGAGTGACTCTCAGAACGTAACAGCTACCATCCCTCTATTATATATACACACACTGATATACATACACACACACACACTGATATACATACACACACATTGATATACATACACACACACTTACTGTACACACACACACACACACACAAATTCCTACCTAACTGCAGGCTTCTCAGTTTCTCAGTAACACTCCACGGTCCTCCCCCTCAGTAACACTACACCCCCCCCCCGGTCCTCCTCCTCTGTAATCTACTCCACGGTCCTCCCCCTCGCCCCCAGTGCCCCAGGCATGTTTTCATATTTGATTCATTACACACAGACTGGTGGGATGCTGGGGTTAAAAGGGGGGTTGGGGGAGGGGGCATTTGGGGTAGAATGAAAAGTATGGTATGGGTATAGGGTGGTCTTAATATCTAGGTGGAGGGTAACCCTGTGGCACACACACACACATATATACACACACACGTACATACACACACTCCCACGCTCCAGCAATCTCTCGCCCTTGAGTAAATTAAAGTTATCATTTAGAATTTGTCTTGCCACTTTGACCCTGGGTTTTTAAACTTTAATTTGTTTTCTTCTGAGCCTGTCTCTTCCAATCACGCCACTCCACCTAGCCGCCATCACCCAGCCGAGGGAGAGAAAGGGGAGGGAGGGGGAGCTAAATTGTTTTTGATTAACATTTAATTGACTACAATAAAGCTAGCTTTCTGTGTCAGAGTGTGAAAGAGAGACAGAGAGAGTAAGGGGAAAATGAGACTTTAATGAAAGGAGACATGACTTTGTGCTGCCATCTTATCACAGAATATATTTTGTTGTTGAAAAAATGGGTTTCTCTCTCTCCCTCACTCTCTCCCCTCCCAGCCTTCTCTCTCTCTCCCTCACTCTCTCCCCTCCCATCCTTCTCTCTCACTCTCCCTCACTCTCTCCCCTCCCAGCCTTCTCTCTCTCTCCCTCACTCTCTCCCCTCCCAGCCTTCTCTCGCTCTCTCTCTGACAGCGGCGTAGGGTTACAGTGCTGTTTGTGTGTGTGTGTTATCTGATGGGGGGTATCTGTTCCCCAGTGCTGCCGCGGTTCATGTGGGTCACCCTCCTGCGTCCCCTCCACCCTTCGCTCATCCATCCCAAGTTGAG
Organism: Coregonus clupeaformis; assembly: GCF_020615455.1. Taxonomy (NCBI): domain Eukaryota; kingdom Metazoa; phylum Chordata; class Actinopteri; order Salmoniformes; family Salmonidae; genus Coregonus; species Coregonus clupeaformis. The sequence continues at coordinate 19,393,131 of NC_059224.1, forward strand.
TTCCAGATTGATTAAACCAGATTAAAATGAGATTATGCTAGATTAACAGTTTCCATGCGGGAAGCCATGGCCTGAGCTAAATGGAGGTGTGTGTGCCAGACCTGTGTTCAAATACATGCTTATTTGAGTATCTGGTATTTAAAATATTTGTTTTCTGTGTATTTGAGTATTTTCAAATGTATTCAAATGTTTATTTGTAAAAAATAAAAAAAATAAAAAAATTGTCTACCTTCAAATCCTATTTCAGTAACCTGGATTAAATGCATGGGAGTGTATTTGAATCAGTAAATTTAGGTATTTTCAAACACTTTCCAAGTGTACTTCCAAATATTAAACTACTTGTCTTTTCAAGTAAAATATATCTGAATACTTACTTTGAATGTATGTGAAAGTAATCAAGATATTTGAAATAGTATTTGAACCCAGGTTTGTGTGCGCGCGTGTGTGTTTGTGTGTCTACAAGAATAGTAAGCAAACAAAAATGGTCAACAAGGTCAAATGCTATTTCTAGGGGGTTTAGGTTAAGGTTAGAATTTGTGTTAGTGTTAGGGTTAGAATTAAGTTCAGGGTTAGGAGCTAGGGTTAGTTTTAGGGTTAGGAGCTAGGGTTAAGGTTATGTTTTGGGATTAAGGTTAGGGTTAAGGTAAGGGTACGGGTTAGGTTTAGGGTTAGGGAAAATAGGATTTTGAATGGGACTGAATTGTGTGTCCCCACAAGGTTAGCTTTACAAGACTGTGTGTGTGTGTGTGTGTGTGTGTGGGTGTGTGCTCGCCAAAGTCTTTATCTATATGGATTTGTCTCTGACCATATAGATTCATGATTGAGAGTTAACCACAGTGGCCACACTCCCATATTTGTTATGCAAAAATAGGACAGAGTTCTACATCGTGGTCCAAGGTTAGAATAGTTAATATCTGTTCTTAGAACGGTAGAATGTATTTAATTATCTGCCTCTCAGAGAGCTCCAGTTTTACAGGACTGAGTCTGTTGTTTCCCTCAGACCAACAGAGTGTTTCTCTTGTTGGTTTGGTGGGTGGGTGGTTGGTTGGGTGGGAGTCAGGGGGTCAGGGCCAGTGTCAGGGTCCAGGTTAGCTACAGACTGACTGGGCCTGCTCTGTAGCCATTGTCTTCCGGGTGGCCCAGGGTCTGCTATATATCAGGCTCTCACCACAAATCCCCTCTCTTCATGAAGTCACCACTGTGTCCCAGGACATTGGGCTGGGCTGGGGGGCGGAGGTGGGAAGGCTCAGGGGATGAAGGAGGGCCATTGTGAAACCGTGCTCAGCCACTGAAGACAGAGAGAGGAGGCTTATGGCAATGGATTTTGTTCTATAAAAGGTGTGTGTAGCTATGTGTGTGTAGCTGTGTGTGTGTGTAGCTGTGTGTGTGTAGCTGTGTGTGTGTGTGTGTGTAGCTGTGTGTGTGTGTGTGTGTGTAGCTGTGTGTGTGTAGCTATGTGTGTGTAGAGTACGAAAGTAATGCAGTGGAAAGGAAAGGCAAAGTCTTTATTCTATTTTTCATGGGTAATTTGCAAGTGTTTAACATGTACTCCATGCTTGGGGTTAGCTTTAGTGCATTCCATGTATTGAGGTGTGGTTCAATGTAAACAAAGAAAATGAGATCCAGACAAAAGCTGAAAGAATACCAATCAAGTTACAGTACTCCTTCCCACCTCAGAGTATTATCAACTGACACAATCTTTCTTTCTCTTTTGCAATATTGGCTTCAACCTCTGGCTATGGAGTCATGCTTCTCATAATTTTACCAAAACATGTAGGTCAGTCGTTATTTCTGCACCCATGAGCTGAGGAGGAACAGGGTTGTCATTCTTAATCCTCTGGTCCCTTCGTCCCTCTCCTCTCTGATTATCACTCAGTGTTTATGAGCCCTCAAGTTGGCCTCAATTCGAATTGAAGGCAGTCAATAATCGAAAAAATGGCATTATTTTTAATGATTTCTCAATAGATGGAAAGTAGAAGCTAATAATTTCAAACGTTTTTACATTTCAGAATTTTTAATTCAAATCACTTCTTGAATTCAAAATCACTCCTTCAATTCAAATTGAGCCCGATCCTGCAGCGCACCTGTGTGTTTGCACACCTGCCTGCTATGTGAGTGTCAGATATGGGTCAGTTAAGTGATCCTCTTAAATGTAATGGCAAAATTTAGATTGCCGCCTAAATAGACATACCCAAAAGTAACTGCTATTCATGTGTAATTACATGATTCTGACATGCCAAAACGTGGTACATTTGGAAAGAAGACATCTGGGAGATTATGAGGAAATGATCAGAAGATAGATAGGAGTTACATAGTTCAGAATACACAAGATCAAGCATACACAAAATAACAGTTTTTTATTATTTTTTATTTTGAAAGTCATCTTTCATTGACAAGCTATAAGGGAATTATTGATGCCCAGAGCTGGAAACACATCAGATTGCTTCCACAACAGACCTAGCAGATGTTTTAGTAAGTGGTGTCAGGTGTGGTCACGTGATGTTTCCAATTGTCCCAAAACCTCTCCAAAGTGGCATATGTCTGTAAATTAGATTATTTAATTGCTATTACATATTTGCAATCCCTAAATGCTATTTGTTCAGTATAAAAACACAATTTCTACCATATCAACCTCACTCAAACATTGTGGTGGTGTTATAGGGTATCCAGTGTATATTCAAGTGTCCTTTTAACCTCTCCAAAGAGTCCGAATGTGGTAATTGCACTGTTTTTGCACACTGGATGTGCCTAAAAGTTATTTTTCACTATAAAAAAAAAATTATACAACACCAACCTCTCTCAAACATTGTGGTGGTGTCGGGGGGACAGGTTTTTTCAACCTCTCCAAAGTGCCTGAACGTTTAGCCTTTAGGCATATCCAATGTATTGGTCCCACATACAAATTAACTGTTTACAAAAACAATATAAAAGCAACAAATATACATAAAAAATATATACAGTTGAAGTCGGAAGTTTACATACACCTTAGCCAAATACATTTAAACTCAGTTTTTCACAATTCCTGACATTTAATCCTAGTAATAATTCCCTGTCTTAGGTCAGTTAGGATCGCCACTTTATTTTAAGAATGTGAAATATCAGAATAAAAGTAGAGAGAATGATTTATTTCATATTTTATTTGTTTCATCACATTCCCAGTGGGTCAGAAGTTTACATACACTCAATTAGTATTTGGTAGCATTGCCTTTAAATTGTTTAACTTGGGTCAAAAGTTTCGGGTAGCCTTCCACAAGCTTCCCACAATAAGTTGGGTGAATTTTAGCCCATTCCTCCTGACAGAGCTGGTGTAAGTGAGTCAGGTTTGTAGGCCTCCTTGTTCGCACACGCTTTTTCAGTTCTGCCCACAAATGTTCTATAGGATTGAGGTCAGGGCTTTGTGATGGCCACTCCAATACCTTGACTTTGTTGTCCTTAAGCCATTTTGCCACAACTTTGGAAGTATGCTTGGGGTCATTGTCCATTTGGAAGACCCATTTGCGACCAAGCTTCAACTTCCTGACTGATGTCTTGAGATGTTGCTTCAATATATCCACATAATTTTCCATCATGATGCCATCTATTTTGTGAAGTGCACCAGTCCCTCCTGCAGCTAAACACCCCCACAGCATGATGCTGCCACCCCCATGCTTCACGGTTGGGATGGTGTTCTTCGGCTTGCAAGCCTACCCCTTTTTCCTCCAAACATAATGATTTGCCAAACAGTTCTATTTTTGTTTCATCAGACCAGAGGATATTTCTCCAAAAAGTACGATCTTTGTCCCCATGTGCAGTTGAAAACTGTAGTCTTGCTTTTTTATGGCGGTTTTGGAGCAGTGGCTTCTTCCTTGCTGAGCGGCCTTTCAGGTTATGTTGATATAGGACTAGTTTTACTGTGGGTATAGATACTTTGGTAAATGTTTCCTCCAGCATCTTCACAAGGTCCTTTGCTGTTGTTCTGGGATTGATTTGCACTTTTCGCACCAAAGTACGTTAATCTCTAGGAAACAGAACGTGTCTCCTTCCTGAGCGGTATGACGGCTGCGTGGTCCCATGGTGTTTATACTTGCGTACTATTGTTTGTACAGATGAACGTGGTACCTTCAGGCGTTTGGAAATTGCTCCCAAGGATGAACCAGACTTGTGGAGGTCTACAATTTCTTTTCTGAGATCTTGGCTGATTTCTTTTGATTTTCCCATGATGTCAAGCAAAGAGGCACTGAGTTTGAAGGTAGGCCTTGAAATACATCCATAGGTACACCTCCAATTGACTGACCCACTGGAATTGTGATACAGTGAAATAATCTGTCTGTAAACAATTGTTGGAAAAATTACTTGTGTCATGCACAAAGTAAATGTCCTAACCGACTTGCCAGAACTATAGTTTGTTAACAAGAAATTAGTGGAGTGGTTGAAAAATTTGTTTTAATGACTCCAACCTAAGTGTATGTAAACTTCTGACTTCAACTGTAAAAATGTCTTATCAAACAAACTTGGTTACACACGTGTCCTTCACAAAATAAAAATATATAAATAAGCTGAACTATTTACAAAGGGCATTTGTGTTCGTTTTACATCCCAGGTGTAGATTATTAGATTTCACGTTCACCGTAGCTTGTGCATGTCGTGATAGTCTATGTCATGATAGTCTTTGAAGCAGTCCCTCTATGCCAGGAAACAAAAAGCGAACTGGCATTTCGGACAGAATATCTGGCATTTCACCCTTTTTCCCCCCCTGTGTTTTGTTCAATGCTTGCAGTTCTGTCTTTTAGCATGTGTGTTGGATAGTGGCGCTCACCTGTGTGGGGGGGTCTTGTGATGGTTGTGAGGTTGCTTTGGGCCCCCAATTCAGCCATTTCCAACACCAGCTGCTCTCAGAAGCCAACTGAGAGAGGGGTTTGACCTTTTGCTTTGGCCATCTGCTTGTGGAGAATGAAAGCATTTACTGTAGCAATGTCCACTAAATGGTAAAAAAAGACTTATACCACTTCCTGGTCTTGTGGAGGACCTGGTAGTAGCCTATCAGAGCATCAGATAGGTCGACACCCCCCATGCTGGATTTGTAGTCCTTCACAGAAACAGGAATGGGGACATTCTTCCTTTTTCACCCTCCTTGAGACATGGTCGTTATTGAATGCCTTATGCTGTGTTGGGAGCATGGTTACTTCCCTAGTGTCCTTCCATTTCACAAAAAGCAGCTTGTTAGTCCTGATCCAATGTATGGTCCCCCTCTCTGCTGTCTTTGTCATGTGGTTTACTGTGGTCTTGGGGAAACCGATTCTGTTAGGACGAATGGTGCCACAAGCCGCTATTTTCTTTTTCAAGAGGTCTATGAAAAGTGGATGTAGAACCATCAGACGAGGTGATTGACATAGCAGTGGGGGGTGACCTTGACCGGCGGGGGGCGCTTGCTGGGGAGGGGTGGCTCCCAAACGTCATCATCCAAATCCACTGCATCCTCCACACTGTGGTGAATAAAATAAAGGGATATATTGTTGTAAGACACACAGAATTACAGTTGACTAAATTTACAAAACTACATTACTGTAAAGTAAAAACACCAAGCCTAAACTTTATCTGTATAGTGACTCACATAGAAGGTGTGAAGCATACACACAATGCAAACAGTAACACTTTGGAGACAAAGGCAGAGGTGAGAACCACAAATAAACAATGGCCATTAGAGTTTAGTGGCCTCTCCAAAGTTACAAGGATGAAACTTAGAACAGCAAACAGTGAACTAATATGAAACATATGCAATAACTACTTTGTAATTATATAATATTGAAATTACTTGTTACATAGGCCTATGTAAACTAAATCCAAAGCACAAAAAGCAGACACATAAAAAATGAAATACATATAGTAAATTAGCTCTATAAAGTCATGAAAATCATTTACTTACAGATCTAAAAGTGGATCCAATCCTTCTAGAAAGTAATCTTTGTCGGCCGAGTTGAAATCCTCGTTGTCCAAATCGCTCCCCTGATCCGAGTCCTACTCCAGTATTTTATTAAAAGCTTCTATGTCGGTATACTTATTCATAGCTGCCTTCTTTTTAGGTTCCTGTTCGATATTCTTAGTTTTTACCTTCCCCCCCCCCTTGAGAAGCCATCTTTTATGGTAAAGCAATTAAATTAAAGCGATGAAATCTGTTTACAATTTAATGTAGCGTGCTTGGTGCGACTCGTCTCTGAGCCAGGGTAGTAATAGTTCGCATTATGCATAAAAGGTTCTAGGCCTTGCTTTGTCCCACCCAGGTCAACTGCATATCCCTGAAAAGCTTATCTCATTCGCTACAAGACTGTCAAGGTGCCATAGGAGCCAATCCCCTGTGTAATAGATGCCTACAGCGCTTAAGCAGGCAACATTATATTTTTAATGCGCCAAGATATAGTCACTCGGTGGACATTCGATGGGGAGAAACAAGTAAAGGAGAAGCAAATGAAGGAGATGCATTTTCAGTTTCACTTACTTAGCTAGCAAATGCAGCTAGCTTGTTTAGCCTACTCAAACACCCTGCTCAAACAGAGGGATGCTATGTTAGCTAGCTGGCTATGACTATCCAACACAACACTGGAACTCTTCCAAGTCAAGGTAAGCTTTTGGTTTGACACATTTACTGCCACCGGGGCCCGCCGGTGTAAGTGCTAAACTGCTTACTGACTGTACACTGTAACGTTACTGCATGATTGTAGCTAGTTTACTAATGAGTTAGTTCTATTAGCTATGTTGACTATGACGTTACTTTAGCTAATATGGTGACAACAATGTAGGCTGTGTGTAGTGGTTATGATATGGGTTAGCTTGGAAAGTTTTTTTTGCCTGGTCACATACAGCTGATGTGTTGTGCATTGAGTAGGAATACAATGTGGCTGCTATGAAAGTGAACTGTGTTTACATGTGATCAGGGGTGTATTCATTCCGCCGATTCTGTTGAAAAGCATTTCTTAAACGGAAGCAAACGGAACAAAACTGGGATAAACATACCTGAATTTGTCCAATATAAACTATTGTTTGCAACTGTTGGACTAATGATTACACCCTATATCAGCTATATGCAAGAGTGTGCAAGGCGATATTGAATGTGTCACTGTCTGTCAATGTGTCACTGTCCGTCACCTTAAATTATTCTCTCGACCTACGTTGTAAACTTTCATTCATATGCTAGGTTGTAGCAACCTCATGATGGGTATAGGGAAAATGTGAGTATCATGTAGTAGCCTAAACCTATCGCTGTTACATTGAACTGGGTGAATGGAATATGAATGACAGTCAACCAATATGCTGTAATAGAAATAAGGCCATGCTCATGAAAAAATAATCATCATCTTAAGTGGGACTGACCGCCACTGAAGGGCAACAAACCTCCTCTGCCTTCCTCCTCTCCTCTCTGTCCTGCAGCTGAAATTAAGCATGTGTGTGTTGCATTTGAGACTGCAGTCAGATACATGGTTTAATTGATGCAGAGGGTGCTGGTGGGAGGAGCTATAGGAGGACGGGCTCATTGTAATGGCTGGAATGGAATTAATGGAACAGAGTCAAACATGGTTTCCGTGTTTGATACCGTTCCATTGATTCCATTCCAGCCATTACAATGAGCCTGTCCTCCTATAGCTCCTCCCACCAGCCTCCTCTGAATGGATGTCAGTAATAGATTTGATGAATTATAGAGTGGTTAATAACCTAATGTTGAGGGAACGGTTGACCTAGGTCAAGCCATAGGACTACAGTGTTCTACAGTGTTCTAGGCCGGAGACCCTGAATAGACTGTAATATTGTAAAAAGTAAAAGGTTTCTCAAAGGCAGATTATAGTTGAGTTTTAATACTCTCTCTATACTTTTCTCTTTCTACTTCTCTCTCTATACTTTTTATTACGTGCTGTTTTTCATCCGACACGGGTGGCTGGACAGGGAGAGAAGAAAGCTCTGTAGAGCGTGTGTGTGTGGTTCATTGCTTATGGGGGCATGAAATCGCTCCAGAGCCCCAAGGTACATTGGGAGCTGCTCTACCCAGACACAGAGCCTTCCACTCTGTCTGTTTTACACACACACAAACACACACACACCTCTCTCTCTTTCTCTCCCTCTCTCTCCCCCTCTCTCATGTCTCTCTTCGTAATTCTATGGGTTTATGTTATAGTCCAGTTCCAATGGGACATCTGGGTGTGTACTCATTGTCATTTATCATCCCAGGACCACTATCCCTACAAGGAAGCCATTTGTCAATCAATCAGGTACTGCTGTCGTTTTACTCTCCCTTCTCCTTTCTTTCCTCTTCCTTTCTTTTGATGTGTGGAGGACCAGTTCTCTGTGACATGGGATGACTGAGAGAGTGGGTCCCCTCATTTCTTACTCCCTCTCTCACTCCCCCTGTTCTCTCTCACTCCCCCTCCCCTGATTTTTCACCTAGTCGGCTCGGGGATTAGAACCAGCGACCTTTCGGTTACTGGCACAACGCTCTTAACCACTAAGCTACCTTCCGCCCATCCATCCATCTATCCATCTATCCATCTATCCATCTATCCATCTATCTATCTAATCTGCTACACTGGAACAAACTGTTTTATAGTAGTGATGTTTTTTTCTCCATGATACAGGAGCTGGCACTTGCGTATACATTTATATTTTAGTCATTTAGCAGACGCTCTTATCCAGAGACGAGATTACCACGGTGTTCTGCAGGGGCCCCCATAGAAAAAAGACTACAGTTTACTATAGAATACTAGAGTAAACCATAGTACGGTGTAGAATACTATACTACGCACTGTAGTATCCCTCGATCATGTGTAGTACTTGGTATATAATTTCTTAGTATACTGTAGAATACTATAGTAAATACTACAGTATCATCCACAAAAATCCTTACAGGTTATAGAAAAGAGCAGAAGCTCTGAACTCTCCATTCAGAACCCATTCCTACCTAACTACAGGTAATAGAAAAGAGCAGAAGCTCTGAACTCTCCGTTCAGAACCCAGTCCTACCTACCTACAGGTTATGGAAAATGTGCTCTTTTAGGATTTTTTCCTTAAGGAGAAAGCCCCCCACTTCTATGTCAAAGATAATAAAACAAAAACACTTTAGTAAATACTACAGTAATGTCCCCAAAAACACTACAGTAAATACTACAGTATACCATACTACACTCCGCTTTAAACACTACAGTAAATACTACAGTTTACTACAGTCCACAAAAACACTACAGTTAATACTACAGTATACAGTACTACAGTCCGCAAAAACACTACAGTAATTACTATAGTATATACTACTCTTTTTTTACTACAGTATTTATACTATAGTAAACTATAAATACTACAGTATACTACAGTAAATACGACAGTATTCTTTAGTCTGCAAAAACACTACAGTGAATACTATAGTAAAGTCTGCATAAACACTACAGTGAATACTATAGTATTCCTACCATAGTATACACTGTAGTCTTTTTTCATGTGGGCATCCAGACACAGAGATGAGATTACCACAGTGTTCTGTAGGGCCCTCCACACACAGAGAAGAGGTGTTCTATAGGGCCCTCCACACACAGAGAAGATGTGTTCTATAGGGCCCTCCACACACAGAGAAGAGGTGTTCTGTAGGGCCCTCCACACACAGAGAGGAGGTGTTCTGTAGGGCCCTCCACACACAGAGACCAGATGTTCTGTAGGGCCCTCAACACACAGAGACTTGTCCCAGACCGCGTCACTCGAACGCTGCCGTCGACCATGTTAGGGCCCTCTCAGTCTCCAGAGTGGTCTTGTAGCGGTCAGGTTTTGACAGGGCAACAAGGGGCACTCCACTCTCCACCCCGTCTCTCTGTCATAATGAAGTGACTGGGATCCACACAAGGCCTGAAAGAGAGCTTATTGCTGCTGTGTTTTTTTCCAAGTAGACGGGTCAATATGGTTCGGGATCCATTTTCATATGAGCACTTCAGTTAAACTCTGCATAATTCATGGACCCCCATCAAAAGGTTTATCCGTCGACTAATACGCCTGCAGAGAGAGAGGGAGGGAGGGAGAGAGAGAGATGGAGTGAGAGAAAGAGGGAAGGAGAGAAATGTGAGAGAGAGCCTTTGTAGCATGGGTGTCCTGAGGGAGTGGACTGTTGATTATCGTAGTGCGATGACATCACTGCACCTCTGAAAGGCTTTTAGTCTGATTAATGTACACTGTGTGTGTGTTTTTGTGTGTGTGTGTGTGTGTGCGTGCATCCGTGCATGCGTGTGCACCGCACGTGTGGACCACTGTGTGTGTGTGTGTGTGTGTGTGTGTGTGTGTGCGCGTGCGCGTGTATATCAGTGAGAGAGATCAGGTGTGTTTTGTGTGTGTTCATATGGGTAAGCGGGGGTGTGTGTGTGAATGAATGTGTGCATGTGTGTATTTCTGGGTGTACTCTAAATCCACCTCTTTCCTCTTCTCTCTCCTACCCACAATCCATCACTTTTACTGATAGCATAGCTGTGTGGACGCTGGATGGGCGTCCGTCTCTTTAAATATGGGTTAGTGTGCCTCTCCCCCTCTCTCCCTCCCTCTCTCTCTCCTCCTCCCCCTCCCTCCCTCTCCCCCTCTCTCCGTCCCTCTCTCCCTCTCCCCTCCCTCTCTCCCTCTCTCCCTCTCCCCCTCTCCCCTCCCTCCCTCTCCCCCTCTCTCCGTCCCCCTCCCTCCCTCTCTCTCTCTCTCTCTCTCTCTCTCTCTCTCTCTCTCTCTCTCTCTCTCTCTCTCTCTCTCTCTCTCTCTCTCTCTCTCTCTCTGTCTCTGTCTCTGTCTCCCTCTCTGTCTCCCTCCCTGTCTGTCTCCCTCCCTCCCTCTCTGTCTCTCTCTGTCTCCATCTCTCTCGGTCTCCCTCCCTCTCTGTCTCCCTCCCTCCCTCTCTGTCTCCCCCCACTCTCTCTCTCTCTCTCTCTCTCTCTCTCTCTCTCTCTCTCTCTCTCTCTCTCTCTCTCTCTCTCTCTCTCTCTCTCCCTCTCTCCCTCTCTCCCTCCCTCTCTCCCTCATTCCCTTCCCTTCCTTCTGTTTGTTTTTCTTTCCGTTTTCTTCTCCGACTTTTGTTCCTGGTTTTTCTTTGTAAATACAAAGAGGGAACAGAACAGAATAGCGTGCCACGGGAGCCCCTGCCCTGCCTAGCCAGATGAAACCTCTCCTATTCAACTAGCAGCACACTGGCTCCATCAACAAACTGTTGGTCCTGTCTGTCACTCTGTGTCATTGTGATGCTTATCTTTATTTATCGACAAGCTTCAATTACAGGATGCTTCTGCTTAAAGGAAATTGGGATTCATGTTATACAGGATGCTTCTGCTTAAAGGGAGGTTGGGATTAGTGGTATTACAGGATGCTTCTGCTTAAAGGAAATTGGGATTCATGTTATACAGGATGCTTCTGCTTAAAGGGAGGTTGGGATTAGTGGTATTACAGGATGCTTCTGCTTAAAGGGAGGTTGGGATTAGTGGTATTACAGGATGCTTCTGCTTAAAGGGAGGTTGGGATTAGTGGTATTACAGGATGCTTCTGCTTAAAGGAAATTGGGATTCATGTTATACAGGATGCTTCTGCTTAAAGGGAGGTTGGGATTAGTGGTATTACAGGATGCTTCTGCTTAAAGGGAGGTTGGGATTAGTGGTATTACAGGATGCTTCTGCTTAAAGGGAGGTTGGGATTAGTGGTATTACAGGATGCTTCTGCTTAAAGGGAGGTTGGGATTAGTGGTATTACAGGATGCTTCTGCTTAAAGGGAGGTTGGGATTAGTGGTATTACAGGATGCTTCTGCTTAAAAGGAGGTTGGGATTAGTGGTATTACAGGATGCTTCTGCTTAAAGGGAGGTTGGGATTAGTGGTATTACAGGATGCTTCTGCTTAAAGGGAGGTTGGGATTAGTGGTATTACAGGATGCTTCTGCTTAAAGGGAGGTTGGGATTAGTGGTATTACAGGATGCTTCTGCTTAAAAGGAGGTTGGGATTAGTGGTATTACAGGATGCTTCTGCTTAAAGGGGAGGTTGGGATTAGTGGTATTACAGGATGCTTCTGCTTAAAGGGAGGTTGGGATTAGTGGTATTACAGGATGCTTCTGCTTAAAGGGAGGTTGGGATTAGTGGTATTACAGGATGCTTCTGCTTAAAGGGAGGTTGGGATTAGTGGTATTACAGGATGCTTCTGCTTAAAAGGAGGTTGGGATTAGTGGTATTACAGGATGCTTCTGCTTAAAGGGAGGTTGGGATTAGTGGTATAACAGGATGCTTCTGCTTAAAGGGAGGTTGGAATTAGTGGTATTACAGGATGCTTCTGCTTAAAGGGAGGTTGGGATTAGTGGTATTACAGGATGCTTCTGCTTAAAGGGAGGTTGGGATTAGTGGTATTGAAGGTTGTCATACTTAAGAATTACATATTTTGGGAGAGAGAGAGAGAGAGAGAGAGAGAGAGAGAGAGAGAGAGAGAGAGAGAGAGAGAGAGAGAGAGAGAGAGAGAGAGAGAGAGAGAGAGAGAGAGAGAGAGAGAGAGAGAGAGAGAGAGAGAAGCATTCAGGTGTGTGTGGGTAATGGGTAGAGTGAGCCATGAGAGCCAGGCCAGCGGCCTGTTTGATGAGTGCTCTGATCTGACTGATCTGTGTACAGTATGTCTGTCTGAAGCTCTCTCTCTATATATATATATACAGTGGGGGAAAAAAGTATTTAGTCAGCCACCAATTGTGCAAGTTCTCCCACTTAAAAAGATGAGAGAGGCCTGTAATTTTCATCATAGGTACACGTCATCTATGACAGACAAAATGAGGGGAAAAAATCCAGAAAATCACATTGTAGGATTTTTAATGAAATTATGGTGGAAAATAAGTATTTGGTCACCTACAAACAAGCAAGATTTCTGGCTAGCCATTGTTTACATAACAATGGCTAACTGTGAACTGTAACACCTTCTCAGACAGCAACTGTCTTGAATGATGCAGAAGTTGTTGATTCAAATCAAATCAAATCAAATCAAATTTTATTGGTCACATGCGCCGAATACAACAGGTGCAGACATTACAGTGAAATGCTTACTTACAGCCCTTAACCAACAGTGCATTTATTTTAAACAAAAAAGTAAGAATAAAACAACAACAAAAAAGTGTTGAGAAAAAAAGAGCAGAAGTAAAATAAAGTGACAGTAGGGAGGCTATATATACAGTAAAATAAAGTGACAGTAGGGAGGCTATATATACAGGGGGGTACCGTTGCATAGTCAATGTGCGGGGGCACCGGCTAGTTGAGGTAGTTGAGGTAATATGTACATGTGGGTAGAGTTAAAGTGACTATGCATAAATACTTAACAGAGTAGCAGCAGCGTAAAAGGATGGGGTGGGGGGCAGTGCAAATAGTCCGGGTAGCCATGATTAGCTGTTCAGGAGTCTTATGGCTTGGGGGTAGAAGCTGTTGAGAAGTCTTTTGGACCTAGACTTGGCACTCCGGTACCGCTTGCCGTGCGGTAGCAGAGAGAACAGTCTATGACTAGGGTGGCTGGAGTCTTTGACAATTTTGAGGGCCTTCCTCTGACACCGCCTGGTATAGAGGTCCTGGATGGCAGGGAGCTTTGCCCCAGTGATGTACTGGGCCGTACGCACTACCCTCTGTAGTGCCTTGCGGTCAGAGGCCAAGCAGTTGCCATACCAGGCGGTGATGCAACCAGTCAGGATGCTCTCGATGGTGCAGCTGTAGAATTTTTTGAGGATCTGAGGACCCATGCCAAATCTTTTTAGTCTCCTGAGGGGGAATAGGCTTTGTCGTGCCCTCTTCACGACTGTCTTGGTGTGTTTGGACCATGATAGTTCGTTGGTGATGTGGACACCAAGGAACTTGAAGCTCTCAACCTGTTCCACTACAGCCCCGTCGATGAGAATGGGGGCGTGCTCAGTCCTCTTTTTTTTCCTGTAGTCCACAATCATCTCCTTTGTCTTGGTCACGTTGAGGGAGAGGTTGTTGTCCTGGCACCACACGGCCAGATCTCTGACCTCCTCCCTATAGGCTGTCTCATCGTTGTCGGTGATCAGGCCTACCACTGTTGTGTCGTCGGCAAACTTAATGATGGTGTTGAGTCGTGCCTGGCCATGCAGTCATGGGTGAACAGAGAGTACAGGAGGGGGACTGAGCACGCACCCCTGAGGGGCCCCCGTGTTGAGGATCAGTGTGGCAGATGTGTTGTTACCTACCCTTACCACCTGGGGGCGGCCCGTCAGGAAGTCCAGGATCCAGTTGCAGAGGGAGGTGTTTAGTCCCAGGATCCTTAGCTTAGTGATGAGCTTAGAGGGCACTATGGTGTTGAATGCTGAGCTGTAGTCAATGAATAGCATTCTCACGTAGGTGTTCCTCTTGTCCAGGTGGGAAAGGGCAGTGTGGAGTGCGATAGAGATTGCATCATCTGTGGATCTGTTGGGGCGGTATGCAAATTGGAGTGGGTCTAGGGTTTCTGGGATTATGCTGTTGATGTGAGCCATGACCAGTCTTTCAAAGCACTTCATGGCTACAGACGTCAGTGCTACGGGTCGGTAGTCATTTAGGCAGGTTATCTTAGAGTTCTTGGGCACGGGGACTATGGTGGTCTGCTTGAAACATGTTGGTATTACAGACTCAGTCAGGGACATGTTGAAAATGTCAGTGAAGACACTTGCCAGTTGGTCAGCACATGCTCGGAGTACACGTCCTGGTAATCCGTCTGGCCCTGCGGCCTTGTGAATGTTGACCTGCTTAAAAGTCTTACTCACATCGGCTACGGAGAGCGTGATCACATAGTCGTCCGGAACAGCTGGTGCTCTCATGCATGCTTCAGTGTTGCTTGCCTCGAAGCGAGCATAGAAGTGGTTTAGCTCGTCTGGTAGGCTTGTGTCACTGGGCAGCTGATGCAGAAGTTGTTGATTCTGCTCGCCTGCAGTATTTAGTGTCACACTCCTGATGGAAACACAATTACACTAGAGCTTACATTAACATAAAACACTGGTGACCCACTGGTGTGGGGTTAAGTCTCATTGGAAAAGCACCAATAGTGTAATACACTAAGGTACATGAACCCATTTAGACTAACTTGTTTTCATGAGAGCCCAGACTACTCTTTTAATTGTTGATATTTTGGATGTGTCTTAATGAGCTTAAAGGCCCATGTGAAAGCTCTAAGACCCAGCGAGGACAGGGCACAGACTGTGCTAGCCTAGAAAAGGCTAGCATTAGCTTAGCCTGTGGGCAGGGAAAGGAACAGGGACAGATATAGCGCGCTAATCCACTCTTTAGCATTAGCTAGCATTAGCCCTCCTCTCTCTATCTGCAGCCAGTCGCACTACTGCCATTGGAGAAAGAGAGGGAGGGAGGGAAAGAGAGAGGAATATCTGTTTATTTTTGTCTGTCTGGCGACATTGAGCTTCCCAGCTCTTTTTCGGTCTCTTTTTTCTCCTCTCTCTCTCTCTCTCTCCATCCCCTATCTCTCTTTCTGTTTGAGCTATTCATTCTGCTTGCCTCTCTCTCATCGTTGGAGTTCTCCCTTGCTCTCTCGCCCTCTCTTTCTCTCCATGTGCGATTACTGAAAACTGTATGAACTATGGAGACAGTGTGAGATCTCTGTGTAGGGTGGCCCACGCCATTGGCTGGCTGGCACTCCACCTCCGCCCGTGATTGGCCGGAGGCCTCAGCATAAGACTCAATCAGCTGGGTGGAAACGTATGTAGGTCAGTGTGTAGCTATGTGAGCTCTGCTCTCTCTCTCTCTCTCCTCCCCTCCTCCACTCTGCTCTGAAAACTGTCCTGGTTGTGTTAACTGGCTGTGTTTTAGCTTCACCATTTTAAACTGAGGTAAGAGAGACTGAGGCAAGAGGAAGCAAGAGAAAAATAAGAAGAGTCTCTCTTCTTCTTAACCCCCTTATTTTTTCCCCTTTCCTTCTCTTCCCTCGGTCTCTCTTCCCTCAGTCTCTCTGTCCTAGGTTTAAAACGTCAGAAAGGGAAAGCAGAAGGAGGAGAGGAGAGGAGGAGAGGGAAGTGGGAGAAGGTGGAGGAGGGGAATGACTCAATGTGCTGTGCTCGGTGCAACAGTACAGAGTGTCAGTCACACTCACAGCCATCTGAACATCACTGGAGAACACAATAGTGTTAATTACTATAAGAACTGCAGTGAATGCTCTCTGTCAGAGAGGGGAGACAGGGAGAGAGGGTGTAGAGGTAGAGAAGGAGGGGCGCCCTTGAAAAAGGGAAAGCAGAGGGGCATAGAAGGAGAGCTACCTTTGAGAATGGAGAGAGCAGAAGGAGAGAGAGAGAGCACAGAGAGGGAGAGAAGCTTGTTATTTTTCCTTGAAAAGCATACATCCATTCTCCCACATTCCGTACTCAGGGATCAGTTTTGCCTCCTCCAAACAGCCCTTATGGCATTCTGACTCCCTGATGTACAGCCCCTCCCCATGTGAAGTGCCTGAGGAGGAGTTGGTAGATGGACCGTTCATGGCTGCTGCCTGCTGTACTGCTCAATGGTTGTAAAGATGGGGAGAGATCTGTCCGTAATAAAGAGATGCTCTGCTTTTTTGACACCACACTCCAAAAAGCAAGTCCTTCAGGCTCTAGTTTAGTCTTATCTTGATTATTGTCCAGTCGTGTGGTCGAGTGCTGCAAAGACAGACCTAATTAAGCTGCAGCTGGCCCAGAACAGAGCGGCACGTCTTGCTCTTCATTGTAATCAGAGGGCTGATATAAATACTATGCATGCCAGTCTCTCTTGGCTAAGAGTTGAGGAGAGACTGACTGCATCACTTCTTATTTTTATAAGAAACATTAATGTGTTGAAAATCCCAAATTGTTTGCATAGTCAACTTACACACAGCTCTGACACACACACTTACCCCACCAGGCATGCCACCAGGGGTCTTTTCACAGTCCCCAAATCCAGAACAAATTCAAGAAAGCCTACAATATTATATAGAGCCATTATTGCATGGAACTCTGTTCCATCTCATGTTGCTCAAATGAACAGCAAACCTGGTTTAAAAAAACAGATAAAGCAACACCACGCGGCACAACGCCTCTCCCCTATTTGACCTAGATAGTTTGTGTGTATGTATTGATATGTAGGCTACGTGTGCCTTTTTAAAATTGATGTAGTTCTGTCCTTGAGCTGTTCTTTGTCTATTAATGTTCAGTATTATGTCATGTTTCATGTTTTGTGTGGACCCCAGGAAGAGTAGCTGCTGCTTTCGCAACAGCTAGTGGGGATCCTAATAAAATACCAATACCAAATACCAATGTTGAGCTGAATTATTCACACCAAATAAAATTCTCCTTCCTACCTCTACCACTTCTACCCCAGGCACACACACACATACAAGTATGCACCTACACATACACACACACACACACACACACACACAAACACACACACACACACACACACACACACTTGCCCCCTCAGCCCCGGTCCCTAGGCAGTGCCCATGGTAGTCTAACCCAGACACCCAGACAGGAAAAAGTAGAAAGTCTAGTACCCTTCACTTTACTACTCCCTCTGCACCCGCCTGTCTGTTTGCATACTTCACATTAAAAGCCCCTGCAGTCATGTGCTCCACTCTGCCTGTCTGCAAATGTACACTCCCCTCACTATTTCTAATGAAAAGACCCTCATTTAGGCTAGTACATCACTTCATATGAAATGCCTCCCCTTCCTAATGTAGCACAGTACATTCCTGCCTGTCTGAGTCCTTCACACTAACACCCCCCTCCTACACACGCACGCACGCACTTAAGCACACACACACACACACAAACACACACACACACACACACACACACACACACACACACACAGAGAGAGAGAGAGAGAGAGACAGACCCCTCCCCCTGTGTAGCTGGCGTTGTATTATTCAGTAGGCCGGCAGACAGACACACACTTAGTGCCTGGTGATCTTACCCTGACTTTAGCCACTCAGTATGTTTGTCAGCCAGAGAGTGACCCAGTTTGCTGTACAATACAACACAGGGCTAGACAGAAGCCTTCTACTCTGGGGATATATCTGTGTGTCTGACTGGAGGACAACAAAGCAGAATAGAACAAAAGAGATACTCCGGTCTGGACAACTAAAAGCTTACCCAGGGGTTGTCCATGACGATTTACAACTCTTTTGGTCCATTAACAAAGTCCATGTTGAAGCGCTGTGGATGATGCAGCATGTTGGTTGATGTCACCTACTCCAGACAATGCAAACACAGTCTGATGACTCACACACACAAAGGGAAGGGTTCACTGCCGCTACCTCGCTTTCCAACCAAGGTGCATGAGTTGAAGAGCAAACTGAGGCAGAGAGGAAATTTAGCAACACTTGGAGGACAATGGAATAAATAAATAAACTGTATTTATTGCTAAAAGTAGAAACACACGCACACACTCTCACCTCACACAGGCCAGTCCTGGAGGTGGTCTTTGATGTCCTGTAAGTCCTCGTGAAACAGAGGGACCCAGTCAGGAGGCTAAGCTCAGCTTTTTCTCTCACAGCACTCGTGACCCGTGCCACCGACCGACCGACTGCCACTGCCTGTCTGTGAATAAAAATGTGACCACTTCCCTTTTCTTGTGGCTATTTCAGCTGCTGCGGTGTGTGTGAGAATGGTGGTTACTGGCTGCACGTGTGGTGTACTGGCCTGGCTAGTGGCTGAGCTGGGCCTGGT
Organism: Coregonus clupeaformis; assembly: GCF_020615455.1. NCBI lineage: Eukaryota > Metazoa > Chordata > Actinopteri > Salmoniformes > Salmonidae > Coregonus > Coregonus clupeaformis. The sequence goes on from NC_059224.1 coordinate 19,411,788, forward strand.
TGACCTGCCTGATGGTAATGGGAATGCAGTCACTCTCACCATGGCCAATAGGCATCTGTCTGAGGATGTCAGACCACACACACCTCGGCTATTTATATGTTGCTACTATAATCTCTATAGTAATATACAGTGGGGTCCGAAATTATTAACGCTCTTGATAAAGATGAGCAAAAATGACAGTATAAAAAGAATATAAAATTAATAATTCAAGTACTGAGCTAAAGTATTTGATCCCCTGCTGATTTTGTACGTTTGCCCACTGACAAATAAATTATCAGTCTATAATTTGAATGGTAGGTTTATTTGAACAGTGAGAGACAGAATAACAACAACAAAAATCCAGAAAAACGCATGTCAAAAATGTTATAAATTGATTTGCATTTTAATGAGGGAAATAAGTATTTGACCCCTCTGCAAAACATGACTTAGTACTTGGTGGCAAAACCCTTGTTGGCAATCACAGAGGTCAGAAGTTTCTTGTAGTTGGCCACCAGGTTTGCACACATCTCAGGAGGGATTTTGTCCCACTCCCCTTTGCAGATTTTCTCCAAGTCATTAAGGTTTAGAGGCTGAAGTTTGGCAACTCGAATCTTCAGCTCCCTCCACAGATTTTCTATGGGATTAAGGTCTGGAGACTGGCTAGGCCACTCCAGGACCATAATTTTTTACATTTACATTTTAGTCATTTAGCAGACACTCTTATCCAGAGCGACTTACAGGAGCAATTAGGGTTAAGTGCCTTGCTCAAGGGCACAGACAGATTTTTCACCTAGTCGGCTCGGAGAGTGTGCTCCTAATCTCAGCTCGTTACCTGTATAAAAGACACCTGGGAGCCAGAAATCTTTCTGATTGAGAGGGGGTCAAATACTTATTTCCCTCATTAAAATGCAAATCAATTTATAACATTTTTGACATGTGTTTTTCTGGATTTTGTTGTTGTTATTCTGTCTCTCACTGTTCAAATAAACCTACCATTAAAATGATAAACTGATAATTTCTTTGTCAGTGGGCAAACGTACAAAATCAGCAGGGGATCAAATACTTTTTTCCCTCACCGTATATTGTATGCTAAAAAAAAAGATAACAGCACTGAGCCTTTTATTAGTTGGAGAACACATTGGGAGGGAACATAGACCATTCCTCCATACAGAATCTTTCCAGATCCTTGATATCCTTCGTCTGCACTTATGGACTGCCCTCTTCAATTCAAACCACATGTTTTAAATGGGTTTCAAGACTGAGATGGCCATTGCCAAATGTTGATTTTGTGGCCAATTAACCATTTCTTTGTGGATTTTGATGTGTGCTTGGAATTATTGTCTTGCTGGAAGATCCACTTACAGCCATGTTTCAGCCTCCTGGCAGAAGCAAACAGGTTTTTGGCTAAAATGTCCTGGTACTGGGTAAAGTTAATGATGCCATTGACCTTCACAAGGGCCCCAGGACCAGTGGAAGCAAAATAACCCCATAACATCAAAGATCCACCACCATATTTTACAGTAGGTATGGGGTTCTTTTTACAGTAGGTATGGGGCCCTGGTGTGCGTGGCCAAATAGATCTATTTTCATGTCATCTGACCAAAGCACCGGTTCCAATCCAAGTGCCAATGCCGTTTAACAAACTTCAGGCGTTTACATTTGTTGGTTGACATGAAAATAGAGCTCTTTGGCCATGTCGGTGTAAAGCCTTCTCTCTCAAATAAAAAGAGCTTGTCAGCGCTTTCTTCCTCTCTTTTTTCACTCTCTTTTCACTCTTTCTTTCTTTTTTTTTCTCTCTGGTTTATGAGGCCTTCACACACCTCTTTGAGACGCACTGAGCGTCAAAGCTTTTCAGAGTCACCTCTGTGTGCGTGTGTGTGTGTGTGAGCATGTTTGTAGAGCTTTTTAGATCTTACACTCTCTCACACACATATAGAAGGAGAGAGATGGAGAGAAAGAGAGAGTAGAGAGAAAATGAGGGCGGCAGAGTGAGTGATTGTTCTCCACTGAGAAGAGTGGTAGAGAGAGAGGGCCGAGAACAGAGATCTTGGCCTTCTGCCAGCTAGTGCCACCACACTGCTTTTGTTATGGGATCCCACTCAGAAAATACCCTTTGTGATGGCCACTCCAATACCTTGACTTTGTTGTCCTTAAGCCATTTTGCCACAACTTTGGAAGTATGCTTGGGGTCATTATCCATTTGGAAGACCCATTTGCGACCAAGCTTTAACTTCCTGACTGATGTCTTGAGATGTTGCTTCAATATATCCACGTAATTTTCCTTTTTCATGATGCCATCTATTTTGTGAAGTGCACCAGTCCCTCCTGCAGCAAAGCACCCCCACAGCATGATGCTGCCACCACCGTGCTTCACGGTTGGGATGGTGTTCTTCGGCTTGCAAGCATCCCCCTTTTTCCTCCAAACATAACGATGGTCATTATGGCCGAACAGTTCTATTTTTGTTTCATCAGACCAGAGGACATTTCTCCAAAACGTACGATCTTTGTCCCCATGTGCAGTTGCAAACCATAGTCTAGCTTTTTTATGGCGGTTTTGGAGCAGTGGCTTCTTCCTTGCTAAGCGGCCTTTCAGGTTATGTCGATATAGGACTTGTTTTACTGTGGATATAGATACTTTTGTACCTGTTTTCCCTCCAGCATCTTCACAAGGTCCTTTGCTGTTGTTCTGGGATTTATTTGCACTTTTCGCTCCAAAGTACGCTCATCTCTAGGAGACGCATGGTCCCATTGTGTTTATACTTGCGTACTATTGTTTGTACAGATGAATGTGGTACCTTCAGGCATTTGGAAATTGCTCCCAAGGATGAACCAGACTTGTGGAGGTCTACAATTTATTTTCTGAAGTCTTGGCTGATTTCTTTTGATTTTCCCATGATGTCAAGCAAAGAGACACTGTGTTTGAAGGTAGGCCTTGAAATACATCCACAGGTACACCTCCAATTGACTCAAATGATGTCAATTAGCCTATCAGAAGCTTCTAAAGCCATGACATCATTTTCTGGAATTTCCCAAGCTGTTTAAAGGCACAGTCAACTTAGTGTATAAAAACTTCTGACCCACTGGAATTGTGATACAGTGAATTATAAGTGAAATAATCTGTCTGTAAACAATTGTTGGAAAAATTACTTGTGTCATGCACAAAGTAGATGTCCTAACTGACTTGCCAAAACTATAGTTTGTTAAAAAGAAATTAGTGGAGTGGTTGAAAAACAAGTTTTAATGACTCCAATCTAAATGTATCTAAACTTCTGACCTCAACTGTATACACCTGTTCTGAAAGGCCCCAGAGTCTGCAACACCACTAAGCAAGGGGCACCACCAAGCAAGTGGCACCATGAAGACCAAGGAGCTCTCCAAACAGGTCAGGGTCAAAGTTGTGGAGAAGTACAGATCAGGGTTGGGTTATAAAAAAATATCCGAAACTTTGAACATCCCACGGAGCACCATTAAATCCATTATTAAAAAAATTGAAAGAATATGGCACCACAACAAACCTGCCAAGAGAGGGCCACCCACTAAAACTCACGGACCAGGCAAGGAGGGCATTAATCAGAGAGGCAACAAAGAGACCAAAGATAACCCTGAAGGAGCTGCAAAGCTCCACAGCGGAGATTGGAGTATCTGTCCATAGGACCACTTTAAGCCGTACACTCCACAGAGCTGGGCTTTACGGAAGAGTGGCCAGAAAAAAGCCATTGCTTAAAGAAAAAAATAAGCAAACACGTTTGGTGTTCGCCAAAAGGCATGTGGGAGACTCCCCAAACATATGGAAGAAGGTACTCTGGTCAGATGAGACTAAAATTGAGCTTTTTGGCCATCCTCTGTAGCTCAGCTGGTAGAGCACGGCGCTTGTAACGCAAAGGGAGTGGGTTCAATCCCCGGGACCACCCATACACAAAAATGTATGCACGCATGACTGTAAGTCGCTTTGGATAAAAGCGTCTGCTAAATGGCATGTTATATATTATTATCAAGGAAAACGCTATGTCTGGCACAAACCCAACACCTCTCATTACCCCGAGAACACCATCCCCACAGTGAAGCATGGTGGTGGCAGCTGTGGGGATGTTTTTCATCGGCAGGGACTGGGAAACTGGTCAGAATTGAAGGAATGATGGATGGCGCTAAATACAGGGAAATTCTTGAGGGAAACCTGTTTCAGTCTTCCAGAGATTTGAGACTGGGACGGAGGTTCACCTTCCAGCAGGACAATGACCTAAGCATACTGCTAAAGCAACACTCGAGTGGTTTAAGGGGAAACATTTAAATGTTTTGGAATGGCCTAGTCAAAGCCCAGACCTTAATCCAATTGAGAATCTGTGGTATGACTTAAAGATTGCTGTACACCAGCGGAACCCATCCAACTTGAAGGAGCTGGAGCAGTTTTGCCTTGAAGAATGGGCAAAAATCCCAGTGGCTAGATGTGCCAAGCTTATAGAGACATACCCCAAGAGACTTGCAGCTGTAATTGCTACAAAAGGTGGCTTTACAAAGTATTGACTTTGGGGGGTGAATAGTTATGCACGCTCAAGTTTTCTGTTTTTTTGTCTTATTTCTTGTTTGTTTCACAAGAAAAAATATTTTGCATCTTCATGTTGTGTAAATCAAATGATACAAACCCCCCAAAAATCAATTTTAATTCCAGGTTGTAAGGCAACAAAATAGGAAAAATGCCAAGGGGGTTGAATACTTTCGCAAGCCACTGTGTATAGACAGGTGTGTGCCTTTCCAAATCATGTCCAATCAATTGAATTTACCACAGGTGGACTCCAATCAAGTTATAGAAACATCTCAAGGATGATCAATGGAAACAACATGCACCTTAGCTCAATTTCGAGTCTCATAGCAAAGGGTCTGAATACATTTGTATTTGTATTATTTGCAAAAATTTCTATAAACCTGTTTTCCCTTTGTCATTATGGGGTATTGTGTGTAGATTGCTGAGAAAAACAAATATTTAATCAATTTTAGAATAAGGATGTAACATAACAAAATGTGGAAAAAGTCAAGGGGTCTGAATACTTTCCGAAGGCACTGTATAACTGCGACTTACACGAAAGTCTGAGTTGGGATTCAGCCTATACATGCTACTTGTACTTATTCAGAATTCAACCCGAGTAACAAAAATGAATCTCAACTAAGCTGTTATGACAGAGTGTTGGGACTGTGTTTTTGTTGTTTTGTTAAGTCTTCTGTTTTAGACCGCATTTGGTTGACTTAAGAAAGGCAAGATGTCACAAGGCTCTCAATCACTCGCAACCCTTAATTGGTTTGGTTCCCTGTTAGTGATGAGAGAGAGAGAGAGAGAGAGAGAGAGAGAGAGAGAGAGAGAGAGAGAGAGAGAGAGAGAGAGAGAGAGAGAGAGAGAGAGAGAGAGAGAGAGAGAGAGAGAGAGAGAGAGAGAGAGAGAGAGAGAGAGACAGAGAGAGAGACATAGAGAGAGAGAGAGACGAGAGAGAGAGAGAGAGAGAGAGAGAGAGAGAGAGAGAGAGAGAGAGAGAGAGAGAGACATAGAGAGACATAGAGAGACATAGAGAGAGAGAGAGACATAGAGAGAGAGGGAGAGAGAGAGAGACATAGATAGAGAGGGAGAGAGAGAGAGACATAGATAGAGACATAGAGAGAGAGAGAGAGAGACATAGAGAGAGAGAGAGAGAGAGACATAGAGAGGGAGAGAGAGAGAGACATAGAGAGGGAGAGAGAGAGAGACATAGAGAGGGAGAGAGAGAGAGACACGGTAAAAGAGACATAGAGAGGGAGAGAGAGAGAGACACGGTAAAAGAGACATAGAGAGGGAGAGGGAAGGAAGAAAGGAAGGAAGGAAGGAAGGAAGGAAGGAAGGAAGGAAGGAAGGTAAAAGAGATAGGAGATAGTGAAAGAGTTAAATAAAGCTAGAGCCACAAGTGAAAGGGGAAAACACAGACCGACAAAGGGAGAGAAAGATATGAAGAAAAAAAGGATGGATGAAAGTGTATGTGTGCTTGTGTGATGTGTGGTCCCCCTCATAGCGTCTGTGTGGATTAATATCTATGTTTAGAGAGCACCTGTTAGCACTGCCTAAATCTCACACACACACACACACACACACACACACACACACACACACACACACACTCTTTCAAACAAAAACACACATTTGTTTGGGCTGGAGAGGTGTAATGATATGGAAAGAGAGAAGAGGAGAGCGGGATGGAGGGAGATACGTGCAGACATAAGCTGACTTAGAGGAGTGGAGCGACAACAGGAACACGTCACCTTATCTGCCGTCATGTGGCAGTGATTAATAAGCTTAGCTAAGACTCTCTCTCACACACACACACACACACACACACACACACACACATACACTCTGTATGTAGTACTGAAGTGGGTCATGTGGTCTTGGAACAATAGCTTCGCTTCTAATACTGGGCCTCAGAGAGAGAAGCTTTTCTTTCACCTCCTACTGACTCAATCACATAGCCACAGGAGGGAGGGAGGGGGGTGGGGGGTGGGGGTTAATGGATGGAGGGAAATAAGGATTTAGGATGAGTGAATGAATGAAACAGAAAGGGAGGGAGAGAGTGATAGGATGTAGAGAGGAGAAAATAGGTAGGTAGGGAGGACAGAGATGGACAATAGGTGGGTGATGAATAAAGAAAAGAGAGTAGCCACAGTCACCTCACCTCACTGCACTCGGTCACAGCTCAAAGCTCATCACTAAACTAAGGACCCTGGGACTAAACACCTCCCTCTGCAACTGAATCCTGGACTTCCTGACGGGCCGCCCCCAGGTGGTAAGGGTAGGTAACAACACATCTGCCACGCTGATCCTCAACACGGGGGCCCCTCAGGGGTGCGTGCTCAGTCCCCTTCTGTACTCCCTGTTCACCCATGACTGCATGGCCAGGCACGACTCCAACACCATCATTAAGTTTGCCGACGACACAACAGTGGTAGGCCTGATCACCGACAACGATGAGACAGCCTATAGGGAGGAGGTCAGAGACCTGGCCGTGTGGTGCCAGGATAATAACCTCTCCCTCAACGTGATCAAGACAAAGGAGATGATTGTGGACTACAGGGAAAAAAAAGAGGACTGAGCACGCCCCCATTCTCATCGAAGGGGCTGTAGTGGAACAGGTTGAGAGCTTCAAGTTCCTTGGTGTCCACATCACCAACAAACTATCATGGTCCAAACACACCAAGACAGTCGTGAAGAGGACACGACAAAGCCTATTCCCCCTCAGGAGACTGAAAAGATTTGGCATGGGTCCTCAGATCCTCAAAAAGCTATACAGCTGCACCATCGAGAGCATCCTGACTGGTTGCATCACCGCCTGGTATGGCAACTGCTCGGCCTCCGACCGCAAGGCACTACAGAGGGTAGTGCGTACGGCCCAGTACATCACTGGGGCCAAGCTTCCTGCCATCCAGGACCTCTATACCAGGCGGTGTCAGAGGAAGGCCTTAAAAACTGTCAAAGACTCCAGCCACCCTAGTCATAGACTGTTCTCTCTGCTACCACACGGCAAGCGGTACTGGAGCGCCAAGTCTAGGTCCAAAAGGCTTCTTAACAGCTTCTACCCCCAAGCCATAAGACTCCTGAACAGCTAATCATGGCTACCCAGACTATTTGCACTGCCCCCCAACCCCACCCCAACCCCCTATTTTACGCTGCTGCTACTCTGTTTATTATTTATGCATAGTCACTTTATCTCTACCCACATGTACATATTACCTCAATTACCTCGACTAACCGGTGCCCCCGCACATTGACTCTGTACCGGTACCCCCTGTATATAGCCTCCATACTGTTATTTTATTTCACTGCTGCTCTTTAATTTTTGTTTTTAAATTTTTTTTTACTTATCTATTTTTTACTTAACACTTTTTGTTTCTTTTCTTAAAACGTTGTTGTTGGTTAAGGGCTTGTAAGTAAGCATTTCACTGTAAGGTCTACACCTGTTGTATTCGGCGCATGTGACAAATAACATTTGATTTGATTTGAGTAGAACAGGAAATCATGTGACCTTCCTCAGAAAGGTAGTCTAGGAACTAAGGAAAAGGCCTACTGTTGCTGGGACAGCAAACGTGTGTGTGTGTGTGTTGCTGATAAAGGCTCGCTGTTGCAAAGTTTTCCCTCTCCGCTGCAGCTGCTCAGCTGGTGTGTGTGGGGGAGGAAGGGAGCTGACAGGCCTGAGACTGCTGAGCTCAGCACACAGTGAGCCTATGCACACACACACACACACACACACACACACACACCCACACACACACACACACACACACACACACACACACACACACACACACACACACACACACCTCAAACAAACCCTCTCTCAAAGAGATAAGATTAAACTCATTCACAGAAATAATTCTTCTATGAGCCAAATAGGACAGAACTTTTTTAGTTATGGTAAACAATCACCTCTCATTCATATAATGCCTTTCCCATGTTCCTGAACAAGCTATGCTCTAAGAAAGTGTGTTTATCTCTAAGTGTGTGTGTGTATTGCTGTAGTTAGTGTACTCTCTGTTTATTCTGAGTGAGGCCCAGTAACAGTAGAGAGCAGCCCCAGGAGGATAGCTAGCTAGGGGCCCCCGGACTAATCTCTACCAGATGGCCTGGTCCTCCAGCCTCCTGCTCCTCTAGAGCACCAGAGGAACGAACCCGGGCCCCTAAACACACACTACACCCCTCCCAGTCAAACACATACACTACATGCCATGTCAAAGACTGCGTCCTCCTACAGACTGTGGCTACACTTACCACCAGTCATCACACATACTACTGCACATGTAAACAGATGTAGTCCAGTTTAAATACTAAACTGAGGCGTTCTGGCCTACTGACTCACACTAGATCCAGACCAGTACTAGGTATCTGGGGGTTCTATTGAATTGAACTGAACCGAACATCAACAGACTTTATTTTAGCTGTAGATTCCCTTCCACCTGACCTGGATAAAGACAGCACTAGGTGGGTGTGGGTGAGAGGAGAGTGTGTTATGGAAACAGGATCAGAGAGTCCGAACACCTCAGTGTCGCACGCACGCACACACACACACACACACACACACACACACACACACACACACACACACACACACAGGGAGGGATAAATCACAGGGAGGGTGACATAATGGCGATAGAAAGAGAGGACATGCTGAAACGCAGAGAGAGGGTCAGAGAATGTTGCTGAACAACGTGCGTGGTGGCACGGGGGACGACGACAGGGTGTCGTTTTTGGGAAGCAGTACAGGGAGAGGAGAGAGGTCTGTATTTAGGGAGGGGGCACACACACACGTGTGGAGCAGACACGGCAGGGCAGTGTTTACAGTGGTAGTAAACCTCAGCCAACCACTTACCCGGGGTAAACGCACACCCTTCCTTCCACACCTCCCTGCCACTCACTCTCTCTCTCCTTTGACCTATACATTCCCTTCTACATTTCCTCACTCCTCTCTCCCTTCTCACGCCTTCCTTCTCTCCTTCCAAATGGTGGACACCCTCTCTCCTGACTGTACAAACTGTACAACTCTCTCCTACTATTTTATTCTCTCCGTCTCACCCTGAGGTGTGCTCTAGGACTCCCTCCTCTCCCTCCCTCCTTCCTTCCAGAAACACTTCCTTCCCTCACTCCCTCTCTCTCCTAATATGTATGAATTGCTTTCCCCCTCTCCTTCTCCCCCCTCTATCTACATCTCTCTCTTTCTCTCTGTCTCTTTCATGTGGGACAGTAATTAATCAGGTAGGCATCATACTTCTCGGAATCTCCAGAGCAGGCGCACACACACACAAACACACACTCCACAGAGCTCATTAATCAACCATCCATGTGGAGAAGTCCCATTACACATACCTGTGTGTGTGTGGTTATAGAGTGAAGCTCCATTACACATACCTGTGTGTGTGTGGTTATAGTGCGAAGCTCCATTACACATACCTGTGTGTGTGTGGTTATAGTGCGAAGCTCCATTACACATACCTGTGTGTGTGGTTATAGTGCGAAGCTCCCGAGACAACCCCTATTGGTTTTGTTTGCACGTGTTTGTTCACTTAGTTTGTATAATCCTCTTTCTAGATCAGTATGTTCTCTCAGTCTCAGTCAGTGTGTGGTTTTAGTTCACTCATAGGCCAGGGGCATCACGTGATTATCCAGGCAGACTTGCACTCTGATCGAGCTCTCTATTTTTAGATGTGAAATATTGAAATAGCCAGTGTGGTGGTTAGTAAAGAGCTGTATACTAACACTGCCAGCTCCCATCCTGGTGCTAGGTCTGGAAATGACACACCAAAACACACACACACACACACAGCCTACACACATCAGAAGTTATCAGACTTTCTACACCGCTCTCCATATTGAGTTATTTTAACACTATGGGAGTTGTGGATGGCCACTGAGCAGATCTCTCTAAGAGGAGAACTGTTGGGTGAGCCTCATAAGAGATACATACTGTTCCAGAGACAGAATAAATGTATCTTTGTTCCACTTTATAGCTTAAGCAAGCCATCTGTTTGTTTTAGTGCACTTGTCTGTTGGTCTCTCTCTCTCTCTCTCTCTCTCTCTCTCTCTCTCTCTCTCTCTCTCTCTCTCTCTCTCTCTCTCTCTCTCTCCTGTCTTTGTCTCTCCCTCTACTGTCTTTGTATCTCTATCTCCCTCTCTCTCTGCTGAGATGATCTGCAGGCTGTGTTTGTGTGTGTGTGTTCTTGGCAGGCGGGGTAGGGCCGTGGCTTTGGGACATTCTGTACCGGAACTCTGATGATAAAGCACAGCAGGGCCGTCCAGTAGTGAATCAAACCAAACGTGGTGTCCTGTAGTGAAACATATTGAACGGTCCGCTAGTGAACACACATATTATCGTACATTGTGTCCTCTACTGCTGATAGGAGCTGGCTCTCATAGCCTAGGGTAGATTTGAGAGTACTAATCTGTGTGTGTGTATGTATGTATGTATGTATGTATGTGTGTGTGTGTGTGTGTGTGTGTGTTTGTTTCATGCGGTCTGTATGTTGATATCCTGTGTATGCTGTGAACACATTCGCACACTCTAGATATTTATGTGTGTGTGTGTGTGTGCAGTAACTCACCACAGCATAAGTCAAATATAAAAAGTTAAAAATTGTGAGAGTGACAGAGACAGAGAGAGTGACAGAGACAGAGAGAGTGACAGAGACAGAGAGAGTGACAGAGAGAGTGACAGAGAGAGAGAGAGAGAGAGAGAGAGAGAGAGAGAGAGAGAGAGGTGACCTCCTGATCCCCATCCAGTTTACACACACACAACCTAAACACACACACACACACACGCATAAATGGAAAGACGCCCAGCCCTGGCCGGAAAGAGTACATTTGGTTGAATGGAATGGAATGTTCTATTCACTCTCCAGAACACGGCAGCTGGAATCGGGAGTGGTGTGTGTGGAGGGTCACAGTATGAATAACTCTGTCCTAACGCACCTCTCTATCAGCGTCTGGTCTGGAGTTTATTTATAAACCATCTCATATAAAGACGTGCAGTTCATATAAAGACGTGCAGTTAGCCCTCTCTCCCTCTTTCTCTCTCGCTCCTTCTATCTATGTATCTCTCCTCTCTTTCAAAAACTTTCTCTTTCTTACTCCCTCTCTTTCTTCTTTGCACAACTCTCTTGGTGTGTTTGTGTGTGTGTGACTGGCCTTGGGCTTAGTCCAGTGAGCATTTTTTAGGTTGACCTGTTATTGTGAGCCAGCAGACGTAAAGGGACCAGTATGTGTGTCATTAACTCCGTCCTGTATCTATCTCTCCTTATAGAGCAATCATTACTGTCTTATTGCATAAGGAGGTGTGTTTGCCCCGTCAGTGGTCAATGTTGACATAAGACTTGTTTACACTCTCTCTCTCACTCTCTCACTCTCTCTCTCTCTCCCTCTCTCTCTCTCTCTCCTGTCTTTGTCTCTCCCTGTCTTGTCTTTGTATCTCCCTCTCTCCCTCTCTCCCTCGCTCTCTCACTCTCTCTCTCTCTCTCTCTCTCTCTCTCTCTCTATCTCTCTCTCTCCCTCTCTCCCTCACTCTCTCACTCTCTCACTCTCTCTCTCTCTCTCTCTCCTCGCTATCTCTCTCTCTCTCTCTCTCTCTCCTGTCTTTGTCTCTCCCTCTCCTGTCTTTGTATCTCTCTCTCTCTCAATTTCAATTTCAATTTAAGGGGCTTTATTGGCATGGGAAACATATGTTAACATTGCCAAAGCAAGTGAAATATATAATAAACAAAAGTGAAATAAACAATAAAAATTTAATTTCAAATGTCATATTATGTATATTATGTGATGTGTAATGTAGTTAAATGTAGCAAATAGTTAAAGTACAAAAGGGAAAATAAATATTTACACTGGTGTTTGTTCTTCCCTGTTTGCCCTTTTCTTGTGGCAACAGGTCACAAATATTGCTGCTGTGATTGCACACCGTGGTATTTCACCCAATAGATATGGGAGTTTATCAAAATTGGATTTGTTTTCGAATTCTTTGTGGGTCTGTGTAATCTGAGGGAAATATGTGTCTCTAACATGGTCATACGTTTGGCAGGAAGTTAGGAAGTGCAGCACAGTTTCCAACACATTTTGTAGGCAGTGTGCACATAGCCTGTCTTCTCTTGAGAGCCAGGCAGCCTTTCTCAATAGCAAGGCTATGCTCACTGAGTCTGTACATAGTCAAAGATTTCCTTAATTTTGGGTCAGTCACAGTGGTCAGGTATTCTGCCACTGTGTACTCTCTGTTTAGGGCCAAATAGCATTCTAGTTTGCTCTGTTTTTTTTGTCAATTCTTTCCAATGTGTCAAGTAATTCTCTTTTTGTTTTCTCATGATTTGGTTGGGTCTAATTGTGTTGCTGTCCTGGGACTCTGTGGGGTCTGCTTGTGTTTGTGAACAGAGCCCCAGAACCAGCTTGCTTAGGGGGCTCTTCTCCAGGTTAATCTCTCTGTAGGTGATGGCTTTGTTATTAAAGGTTTGGGAATCGCTTCCTTTTAGGTAGTTGTAGAATTTAACGGCTCTTTTCTGGATTTTGATCATTCGAGGGTATCGGGCCTAATTCTGCTCTGCATGCATTATTTGGTGTTTACGTTGTACACAGAGGATATTTTTGCAGAATTATGCATGCAGAGTCTCAATTTGGTGTTTGTCCCATTTTGTGAATTATTGTTTGGTGAGTGGACCCCAGACCTCACAACTATAAAGGGCAATGGGTTCTATAACTGATTCAAGTATTTTTTGCCAGATCCTAATTGGTATGTCGAATATTATGTTCCTTTTGATGGCATAGAAGGCCCTTCTTGCCTTGTCTCTCAGATCGTTCACAGCTTTGTGGAAGTTACCTGTGGTGCTGATTTTTAGGCCAAGGTATGTATAGTTTTTTGTGTGCTCTAGGGCAACGGTGTCTAGATGGAATTTGTATTCTTGGCCTTGGCAACTGGACCTTTTTTGGAACACCATTATTTTTGTCTTACTGAGATTTACTGTCAGGGTCCAGTTCTGACAGAATCTGTGCAGAAGATCTAGGTGCTGCAGTAGGCCCTCCTTGGTTGTGGACAGAAGCACCAGATCATCAGCAAACAGTAGACATTTGACTTCAGATTCTAGTAGGGTAAGGCCGGGTGCTGCAAACCTATCCAGCGCCCTCTGCAATTTGTTGATATATATGTTGAAGAGGGTTGGGCTTAAACTGCATCCCTGTCTCACCCCCCGGCCCTGTGGAAAGAAATGTGTGTGTTTTTTGCCAATTTTAACCGCACACTTGATGTTTGTGTACATGGATTTTATAATGTTGTATGTTTTCCCCCCAACACCACTTTCCATCAATTTGTATGCCAAATTGAGTCAAAAGCTTTTTTGAAATCAACAAAGCATGAGAAGACTTTGCCTTTGTTTTGGTTTGTTTGTTTGTTTGTCAATTAGGGTGTGCAGGGTGAGTACGTGTTCTGTCGTACGGTAATTTGGTAAAAAGCCAATTTGACATTTGCTCATACATTGTTTTCGCTGAGGAAATGTACGAGTCTGCTATTAATGATAATGCAGAGGATTTTCCCAAGGTTGCTGTTGACGCATATTCCACGGTAGTTATTGGGGTCAAATTTGTCTCCACTTTTGTGGATTGGGGTGATCAGTCCTTGGTTCCAAATATTGGGGAATATGCCAGAGCTGAGGATGATGTTAAAGAGTTTAAGTATAGCCAATTGGAATTTGTGGTCTGTATATTTTATCATTTAATTTAGGAGACCATCAACCCCACAGGCCTTTTTGGGTTGGATGGTTTGTATTTTGTCCTGTAGTTTATTCAATGTAATTGGAGAATCCAGTGGGTTCTGGTAGTCTTTAGTAGTTGATTCTAATGTATATGTTTTTGCTGTTTGTTCTTTGTTATAGTGCCAAAAAGATTGGAGAAGGGGTTAACCATACATCTCCGTTTTGGATAGATAACTCTTTGTGTTGTTGTTTGTTTCGAGTTTTCCAATTTTCCCAGAAGTGGTTTGATTCTATGGATTCTTCAATTACATTGAGCTGATTTCTGACGTGCTGTTCCTTCTTTTTCCGTAGTGTATTTCTGTATTGTTGTAGTGTTTCACCATAGTGAAGGCGTAGGCTCAGGTCTTCTGGGTCTCTATGTTTTTGGTTGGATAGGTTTCTCAATTGGATAGGTTTCTCAAAGTTTTTGCATTCTTCATCAAACCATTTGTCATTGTTGTTAATTTTCTTAGGTTGTCTACTTGACATTTTTATATTTGATAGGGAAGCTGAGAGGTCAAATATACTGTTTAGGTTTTCTACTGCCAAGTTTACACATTCACTATTACAGTGAAACATTTTGTCCAGGAAATTGTCTAGAAGGGGTTGAATTTGTTGCTGCCTAATAGTTTTTTGGTAGATTTCCACGCTACTTTCCTTCCATCTATAGCATTTCTTAATATTATTAAGTTCCTTTGGCTTTGATGCCTCATGATTGAGCATAGCTCTGTTCAAGTAGAGTGTGATTTTGCTGTGATCTGATAGGGGTGTCAGTGGACTGACTGTGAACTCTCTAAGAGACTCCGGGTTGAGGTCAGTGATAAGGTAGTCTACAGTACTTTTGCCAAGACATGAGCTATAGGTGTACCTACCATAGGAGTCCCCTCGAAGCCTACCGTTGACTATGTACATACCCAGCGTCCGACAGACCTGCAAGAGTTGTGACCCGTTTTTGTTGGTTATGTTGTCGTAGTTGTGTCTAGGGGGGCATATGGGGGAGGGAATGCTGTCACCTCCAGGTAGGTGTTTGTCCCCCTGTGTGCTGAGGGTGTCAGGTTCTTGTCCAGTTCTGGCATTTAGGTCGCCACAGAGTAGTACATGTCCCTGGGCCTGGAAATTGTTGATCTCCCCCTCTAGGATGGAGAAGCTGTCATCGTTAAAGTATGGGGATTCTATTGGGGGGATATGAGTAGCACACATGAGGAAATTTTTCTCTGTTGAGGTAATTTCCTTATTCAATTCGAGCCAGATGTAAAATGTTCCTGTTTTGACTAATTTAATAGAGTGGGTTAGGTCTGCTCTATACCAAATTAGCATACCCCCTGAGTCTCTTCCCTGTTTCACACCTGGTAGATTGGTGGATGGGACTACCAGCTCCTAGAGGGCAACCAGTGGGTCCTTCTCTTTTATACCATGTTTCTTGTAAGATGACAATGTCTGTATTTCCAATTTCTTTGATGAAGTCTGGGTTCCTGCTCTTTAGGCCAAAGGCAGATGACCTCAGACCTTGTATATTCCAGGATGAGATAGTAAAATATTTGTGTTCCATAGTGTCTAGTGTTGTTTTTGTGTGGTTTAGGCCCAGACCATCACAGTAGGTGTGAGCAGAGCATGTTGAGCATCTGATACATACCTCTTAGGTCGCAGGATGGTGCTTGGGCGGGTGTAATAGTGGGGGTTGGGCCTGTTGCTCTGCTCACGGCCTGGGCATATATCCTGCTGTCATGTTGAGGTCCTTGCCGCAGGGGCGGGGGGCATGGGGTGGGCAGAAGGGGCATAGGTCTGATATGGGGGGGCCTATATAGGGTGTGGCCAGAGTTTGCTTGGGGTGGTCTTAGCTGGTTGGGGTGTGGCTGGTGATGCTGTGGTCTTGGTGTAGGTCCTCTTGGCGTGGGTTCTCTCGGTGCAGGTCCTTCAGGAGGGTGTCTCGCTGGTCTGGGCGGGGTGTACATTGCTCTGTTGCTCCTGTGTGAGGTACTGGGGCTATGGTTGCTCCTGTGTGAGGTGCTGGTGCTATGGTTGCTCCTGTGTGAGGTGGTTTGGCTACGGTTGCTCCTGTGTGAGGTGCTGGGGCTACGGTTGCTCCTGTGTGAGGTGCTGGGGCTACGGTTGCTCCTGTGTGAGGTGCTGGTGCTATGGTTGCTCCTGTGTGAGGTGCTGGTGCTATGGTTGCTCCTGTGTGAGGTGGTTTGGCTACGGTTGCTCCTGTGTTAGGTGCTGGGGCTACGGTTGCTCCTGTGTGAGGTGCTGGGGCTACGGTTGAGGGTGATGTCCTTCAGGGTCCTGGCAAAAGTTGAGATTGCTGCCTTGTAGTGGTGGACCTGGTCGTAAAGGCTGTTCAAGTCCAGGGTGGAGTGGTGGGCCAGGTAGACATTAGGTTTTGAGGCACAGTCTCGCAAAATGCTTGTATTCACCCGTTGTATGGTGGCAGGGTGAAAGTATTTTCGTGGTATCAGGGTGGAGATAACCTCTCTCTCTCTATCTATCTATGTAGTGACACAGGGGAGGTAAAGTACACCCAGAGCAGGTCTGTCGACACGTTCACCTCCCGATCTGGAGGCTTCCTGCTGTACATGGTG